>NW_015386742.1:139125-140158 GCF_001527695.2 Protobothrops mucrosquamatus | reverse complement strand
GCGAAGGTACTGCTCCAGGATGCCGATGACCTTCTCTGTGCCCCCGTCAGTCTCTGGGTGGTGCGCCGACGAGAGACACACCTGCACCTCCAGCGCGGCCATCAGGCTTTTCCAAAACCGGGCCGTGAACTGGGCCCCGCGGTCCGACACTACCCTGTCCGGCAGGCCATGGAGGCGAAAGATGTGCTGCAGGAACAGATGGGCCGTGGTGCGGGCGGATGGCAGTCCGCGGCACGGGATGAAATGGGCCATCTTCGTGAGCATGTCCACCACCACTAGGACGGTCGTGAACGTGGCGGACAGGGGGAGATCCGTCAGGAAATCCATGGAGATGGCACCCCACGGTCTCTCCGGTGTCGGCAGCGGTTGGAGGAGTCCAGGAGGTGGGCCGGACACGGATTTGGCCTGTCGGCACGTCACACAGGACATCACGTAAACGTGCACGTCATGCCGTACCCTAGGCCACCAAAAAGTCCGCGTCACCAGGTTCAAGGTCTTGAAGAACCCGAAGTGCCCCGCCGCGGGATTGTCATGGCACTGGCGCAGGACGAGGGCTCGGAGCGGGCTTGTAGGCACGTACAGTCGGCCCCGGTGTTTCAGCAAGTCATCCTCCAAAGTCCATGGGGACGCTGGGCTAACTTCCGCTCTCCGCTGCTGCGACCAGGCATCACGGTGCTGCGCTTCCCGCACCTGAGCCCGCAGGTCCGCCGGTTCCTGGACCGCGGCCAAGGCCTCTGCAGGTAGCACCGTCCGAGGGGGAAGGGGGTCCTTGGGGCAGAAGTATTCCGGCTTGCGGGATAGCGCGTCCGCCCTCTGATTGAGGCCGCTCGGAAAATAGGTGACGTGGAAGTTGAACCGGGCGAAAAACAATGACCACCGGATCTGCCGCTGGTTCAACTTCCTGGCCGTGGTGAGGTGCTCTAAGTTCCGATGGTCCGTCCGCACCTCCACCTGGTATCGGGCCCCCTCAAGGTGATGCCGCCAAGCCTCGAACGCGGCCTTGATAGCCAGCAACTCTTTTTCCCAGATGGTG
>NW_015386742.1:129174-136359 GCF_001527695.2 Protobothrops mucrosquamatus | reverse complement strand
GCCAAGTCCAGAAACACCGGGCTCCTGGCCAAGTCCAGAAACACCGGGCTCCTGGCCAAACTCCTCGCTGTCGGAAGGCACCGAAGGCTGCACCAGAGGGGAAGGGCCGGGAGAGAGGGACCTAGCCATCTCCTCTCCGTCATGTTCAGAGCCTTCCTCCTCTGATGAGAGGGACCCACCGGACGGAGCCACAACATGCAAGCAGCTTTGTGCAGGGGCCAATCCAGCTTAAAAAACGAAAGGCCTAACTCATTTACTTTTCATTCTATTTTCTAAGTGGAAACTTTCCACCTCACTTTCCTAAACAACACTTTTTTTTTTTGCGCAAACAGAAAATAGAAGAGCAAATTACAGTAATAAGCGAATCATTTCCAGCAGAAAAATGATCTGGTGAGCAAAAGATTGAAGATTCTTATCTCCAGAATTTAGGGTCTCATGCAGTTGCTTTTTATGAAAAAATAAACAAGCACAATGTTGAGTAGAGTATACCTTCTCAAAAGCATCCTCATGTTAATTTTTATTTTGGCTATGTGTTATTCCCCATAGGAAAGGAAGGGAACTAACTGGCAATTAGGACAGGTACATGGAAAACCTTTGGAGCTTTTGTGGTCTGCAATATCTGTTCTTTACTAATAGCTGCTCTTTAAACTAGTTCCATTTCATGCATTTGTTTATTTATTGCATTAGTATCCTGCTTTTTCTGCAATAGCTCTCTTTTGTAGGATAGATAGGGATGAAGGATTTGCAGATCCCACTGATGCTATAGTCCAGTGATAGCGAACCTTTTAGAGACTGAGTGCCCAAACTGAAACCCAAAACCCACTTATGTATCCTTGGGTGCTGGGTGGGCGTGGCCCATTGAGTGGGTGTGGCCAATTGGGTGGGTGTGGCTGCGGTGGTAATGGCAGACTGGGTTGGACTAAAAAGTTCAATCAATCAATTCCAACTTTGCGAGATCTTTTTTTTCCGCGAGAAGTTGAAATTGATTGATTGATTGAACCTTTTTTTTTTCACACGGCGGCAGAGGACTAAAGCAAAAAGGTTTTATAAAACCCAGCTGAAGGCCTAGGACTGGGGTGACGGTGTGTGTGCCCACAGAGAAGGCTGTGCGTGCCACCTGTGCCATGCGTGCCATAGGTTCGCCACCACGGCTATAGTCTATACTATTGAGAATGTATGTGAAAATGGCAATCCATTCTAGTATTCTGCCAATATAAGTAAATGACTATTCACATTCCTATTATTCAGGACAATCTCAGCATGGAAGCTCAATGGAAGTTGAGCTCCTTAGCTCAGAAGAGAAGTACAAATTGCGCTAGTGTTTATGTTGTGCCTGGATTAAAGTAAAAAGGATATGCAGTTCTATGAAATATATACATGTCTTTATGTTTGTGTATGCGTGTATACACATGTATGTGTGTGTCTATGTATACACACAGGTTTGTATATAAGTAGTACATGGACTGTCAGAATCATGAATTAAGGCAAACTGCTGGTGTTAGGACAGAAATTTAAGACTGAACATTATGGCAGTCACCAAGCTGAAGAGGGCTGGAGTGGGATGTTTCATAACACAAGAATATTAGATCTGCTGCAAATGAAAATCATAGGAGAAATAGACCATACACTGTTAACAAAAAGTGTTAACAACTGATCAGATACAAAAATGACAAAATGGATTGAAATTTATATTCTTGTGATTTGCCCTGCCAGTGTTGATGGGAGTGTTCTTGGTGGTTCTTTGGTTGGGCTGTTTACTGTTAGTTTGTTTGGCAGTTCTTTGGGATCTTATTTACTTGATTGTTGCTCTGATGTTAATCTTCATGTTAATTTATGCTCTTCTGAGTGTTGATTGCTGATGGGGGGGGGGAATTTTGATCTTTTTGTTTCATTTTTGGCTTTTTGGTGGTCTCTTTTGTTGAGTATGTAGATGTTGTTTATGTCTATGACCTTATTGTTAGCCAATTTGTCAGAATGCTAGCCTTCTAGGAATTCTCTACCATTTTTGGACTTGCATTGGTCTAGGATAGTCACAATTCCCCAATTAAAACTGTGGTTATCTCTATCCATGTGTTGTGAAATTAAAGACTTTTCACTGTGTCTTCTGACCACTAGCTGGTGTTCATGGATGTGTTCTGCTTGTCTGCTGCCTGTTTGTACTATGTTTATCACAGTCTTTATACTATATATTGTAGATTACTTGGGGGCTTTTTTCTGGAGCTGCTAGGTCTTCTGGTTTACTTAGGATGTTCTGGAGGTCATTAACTAGTTTGTGTGCTAGGCTGATTCCATGTGGTAATAGCCACTAGAGTATAAATTGAGAGCAAATCCTATTTCTTACTAGCATTAATGATATTACCTAGTTTGGGTAATGAAATATCTGCAAGAAAACAATCAAGCTCAGAGAGCACCAAGGACCCCTCACATTGAAAATAGCCAAAGAAAGAGGCTAAGTAAAATGCAGTAGAGCCAGCAAGAACAAAAAGACACCAGGGTATATTGCTAAATAAACAATGCAAAGAAACTGAAGAGATCAAATGGAAAAACACAGGATTTATAATCAAGGGAAACTTTTATACATAGTTTCTTCTTTATAAAGGATAGCAACTAGGGTTTTATTACAAAAAGATTTGATTGTTCAAATGTATACAAATTGTCCTTAATTGTCCCAATACGAAAGACAGCGGTTTCCTATTTATGTCATTTTGAAAAACATATTTCTTGTATCTTTTGTTGTTTTTCCCATTTATGTTCACTTAATTTCTTGTAGTTGAACTTGATTTTAAAACTGAAACTTCCTTTGTATTTGATAATAGTTTTCTCTGTCTGAACTTGACATCTTCACTTTACTCCTCCTCAATTATTTATCTCCATTAATATTTTTCTGACTCTGATATTGTTTCACAACTTATCTCTTAACTTTAATGCTTTTACTATGACTGCACTCTCTTTCTTACTTCTTTCTCCAGAGTCGCTTATTTTTCCTGCTTTCAGCTCCTTCCTTAAAGCATCTGGGCTGAGGTAATAGTCTTTTTCTATCAATACAACAATTTCATTCTTCTCTTTCTTAGCCTTCAGTTTCTAACAGCCTATGTGAGAACTCTCCTCTGTGTTAATGCTGGAAAAAGGCAGAGAATTTTTTTTGAAAAAAAAAGAGATGGTACAAATATGTTGAGCTGTACAAAAAAAGTTCCCTAAACTGCTGGTATCTAGGTCTGATCACTGCACTAGAGCCATACATCCTAGAGATCATAAATAGGCCATAGAAAATAATACTAATATGGAAGTCCATGAACTGATAAAATACCAATCAAATTGTCTAAAACTGTGTCATTTAAGTTCTATTTATGCTTTGCTGTAATATGTGGAGAACATAATCATGGCCAAATGGCAGGAAAAGACAATATTATGTTATGTTATGTTATGTTATGTTTTATGTTATGTTATGTTATGTTATGTTATGTTATGTTATGTTATGTTATGTATATCCTAAGAAAAGGATAGTGCTAAAGCATGCTCGAATTATAGAACAGTTGTACATATCACACATAGTAATAAAATATAGCTCAAGGTTTTGCCATCCAACAGAAACATTAAGCAACACATAAAATAAAACTTGCTAGATCTGAGACTGTGGTGCTGGGGAAAATAGTTGCAAAATATTTTGGATTCAATTCAAGTACTGTAAAACCTAATAGCTCATTGGTAGCTCTAATAACAAGGCTAAAGCTCATAAATTTTGGATACATAATATGAAAGCAAGAGTCATTGGAGAAGATTATGATGCTTATAAAAATTAAAGGCAATTAAAAAGTTGATTAACATAAGGTGGCTAGAGCCTATCACTGATAACCAAGAGCTTACAAGAAATCCAAAAAGAAGTTACTGACAGAAAGTTCAGTGTAATGATTTTCATTAAAGCATGAAGAATAGGAAATGACTGAATGACTGAGTAACAACAAACATTTTGAATGACAGGTGTGTATGTGTGTGAGTGAGAGAGAAAAAAAGCTCTATAATATTATAGCCTGCATTTTGTAATAGAAATATTGCTGAATATATAAGCTGAAGGCAGTAGTTCAAATGTTTAAGAAGAATTAGATGGGACCCTCTATTTCTGTAAATAATGCATCAGCATTCTAACACAAACACATATCTGTGAGTCCAGAAATGTCTTACAGAAAAATCTTGAACCGCTCTGAAAGGTACCTTATTTGCTATTTTATTAAAAAAAGGATTGACTCATGATATGAATGGGACTAGCTGCAACTGATAGCAATACAGGAGAATATTTGTAGCTAAGGGTTGAAATGAGTGATCCTTGGTACTCTCTGAGCTTGGTTGTTTTCTTGCAGGCTTCGTATTACTCAAACTAGGTAACACCATCAGCACTGAAAAAGCAACCAAGCACCTCATTGCAACTGATATTTCAGGAGACAGGCAGGGCAGAACGGTGGGCCATTGTCTTTTGATATTGTTAACTACCCCACCAAATAATCCCATGTAAAGGAAATATTTACATGGTCCAAATTTAATAAAAGTTGTCTTCCTCAAAAAACAGGAACAGCATTTCTCCTATTATATGGTAAATGCAATAGTTTTATTAAAAGGGAAAAGGAAAAGAACCTTTTTTTCCCTCAAACAATTTCCATAAGTCCCTTATTACTACAGAATATTGATAGTTAATTATTCTGCTGTTGTAAAATATATTTATTCTGCTTGTGTGAGTGTCTCATTATTATTTCCCCTAAGATGAAAAGAGAAGCTTAGAATAAGAAATCTTTTATCAGAGAGAATAATAGCTGCATGAAATGCATGCTGGATGGCATATGGATAATTTAGGCATATTGGATGGAAAGGGATGCTTTAAGATTACTTTTGAAAAGTAAAAATAAAATTGCAGCTGATTTGGAGCCAAGTCAGGCACTTTCGAAACTAGAGAGATCATTTCAAGCCTTTTCTTTTCTTTTCTTTTTTTCCCTTCTTTTCTTTTCTTTTCTTTTCTTTTCTTTTCTTTTCTTTCCCCTTTTCTTTCTCCTGTTGGAATTGATACAAATCCATTTATTGTGTACTGTTAGTGATCCTTCTCACTTTACAAGCCTTAGTAACTGTCACCACATCATTGATATGCCAAGAGCTGTCAGCATGATGGAAGATGAATGTCTAGACTTTTTCCTCCTTCTCCAGATGGAAGTACAATTGCCACTGGCTTCTTTCAATAGTGAAAAGCAGCTGCAGGGGACATCTGGCTGGAGGGGAAGACACTGTTTAATCACCCGTTTGTCTTCTCAAGATCACCTTTCTCCAAATTGCTTTTCTTTCAAGAAACTAATCACCTTTATACTCCCAATCTTCTGCTCAATCTGAAACCACTCAAATATGCTTTCAACTGTACAAAATTGACAAGATAAATAATTATGGAACTATAGGTAATAAGTAAATTGGCCTTGTTTTTTTATATCTCTACCTCTGTCTTACTCTCCTCTGTCTCTTTTTTCTATTTGATTGCCTGCTCTGATGTCACAGATGCCTGGACAGGACTTTCTCCAGATCTATAGAAGCAGGTGCATGCTTTTTTCCTGTTTAAAGGTGATCTCTGACTGACCCTAGTATGAAACAATAGGGAATTATGGAACCATGTTTCAAAAGATAATTTTAAAAAAAATAGTTGAAAATATTTTAAGAATAGAAAATAAATAACTACCTTAAAGTTTTTAAAAGGAAGATAAAAATCATAAAATAAGAAAAAGGAGCAATAAATAAAGGATTTACAATTATCAAAATTTGCAAATATGTTTTTTATTTTTTCATTAATTGCATCTATAGTTGGTTCACTATATCATTTTAATAATTATAAACTCTAAACATGAATATATAGGTAGTCCCAAACTTACAATTACAACTGGGATCAGAGTTTTGATAGCTAAGCTGGGGGGTTGTTAAGTGAGGTAAGCAAAGGAGTTTCTGAGAGAAGATGAAGAAAAAATTTGTGGGATATTGTTTGATGGGATTAAATTTCGATATATTGTTTCTAATGATTCCTAATGGGTTTTATTCTGATCAATTTGAAAAATGAGACTTAAAGATTTGTTATGGAAAGTTATGGAAAGAAGAGGGGTTTTTGTATTTTTACAGATAATGACAAATTACTGGTTAAAGTAAATGAAAGAAATATGAAACTTAATCTTTTTACTTAATCTCATATCTACATAAAACACAAGTAAGTCTAATGGACTTTTGCTGATTAAGACTGAATGACAAGGCTTTATTCTTTGCTTATAGATATTAGGAATCAAAAACAAAACAAACAAAATCTGAGTTGAAAACACACACATAAACATACATACACACACAAACATACACACAAATAAACACAAATTACCTCTTACAGGAAGCATCCCTGAAAATGTTGAACATTCCTGGAAATGTTGAATATTTCCACATTCCTGGAAATGTTGACTATTTCCACATTCCTGGAAACGTGCCCTGTGAATGCTGATTGTTGTAGATACAACTTCCTCTTGAACTCAGAATGTGTTTATAACTATGGCTTTGTCTGCTAGATTACAATTCTTGAATTATTAGTTAACAGAGGTCCAGAATAGCAATACATGTAAGTGCCATGGCCTTCAATTTTTGAACATTCATTGTGAGCTTTCAAAGGTTTTCTCTGAATAGCCTTGCCGCTAAATTCTGACTTGAAGTTCTATCACCCACAAAGAGAGACCTTTAACAGTTTAGGCACTTTATTCAGAAATGAATTGACTATTTTTGCCATAGCTATTTATGTAGCTGAACCCTATCCAATTTAAAAGAGAGAAAAAAAGAAACAAAGTAAAAATGAAACAAGAGGGGAGAAAAGTGAGAAAAGCACTGAATAAACTAGAGATTCACAAGCATAAGATTAAGTAAATTAAATGAAAATTCTCAGAATAATAGTGTCACTTTAGAACTATAGATCATTATTAAAATGAGATTAATATACAAGTATCAACAATAGTAATATGCATAATATAAAGTATAACTTAAAACATTATGTGGCCAATATGAAATCCGCCCGGCGGCCCGCTGGCAGCCGGGCGGAAGAAGATTGGGCCCGGCGGCCTAGATGCGACCCGGCGGCCCAGCGGCCTGGCGGCTCGGCAGTGAGCCCAGCGGCCGGGCGGAAGAAGATCGGGCCCGGTG
>NW_015386742.1:121136-125619 GCF_001527695.2 Protobothrops mucrosquamatus | reverse complement strand
GTTGTTTTGGGATTGCACCCAAGGCGCCTATTACTATTGGTACTACCCTTGCTTGCTTTTGCCACAGTCTTTCTATTTCTATTTGTAGGTCTTTGTATTTTGTTATCTTCTCCAGTTCTTTCTCGTCTATTCTGCTGTCTCCAGGCACTGCCACGTCCACTATCCAGACTTTTTTGTCTTTCTTATCGACAGTTGTTAAGTCTGGGGTGTTATGTTGCAGGTGCTTGTCTGTTTGAATTCTGAAGTCCCAGAGCAGTTTAATTTTATCATTTTCTATGACTTTCTCTATTTTATGATCCCACCAGTTTTTGCTTACTGGCAAATGATATTTCTTGCAGATCTTCCAATGCACCATTGTTGCTACTTTGTCATGCCGTTGCTTGTAGTCAGTCTGTGCGATCTTCTTGCAGCAGCTTACCAGGTGGTCCACTGTTTCTTCAGCTTCTTTGCATAGGCGGCACTTACTGTCTGTTGCTGTCTTCTCAATTTTAACTTTATATGCATTTGTCCTTAAGGCTTGGTCTTGTGCAGCCAGAATTAGTCCCTCAGTCTCTTTCTTCAATTTTCCTGCTCTTAGCCATTGCCAGCTCTTGTTATTATCTGCTTTCCCAGCTATTTTTTTTAATGTACTGGCCATGTAGTGCTTTGTCTTCCCATGCCTCTATTCTGTTCTTCATTTGGTCTTTCTTGTAGTCAGTAAGCTTTCCTGATATACTAATTTCAGTGCATCTTCATCATTGTCCTTCAGATATTCTTCCAAAACCATTTTTTCTTCTTCAACTATCTGATGTACTTGCAGCATTCCATGCCCGCCTATTTGCCTTGGTAGATAAAGTCTGTCAATGTCACTTCGTTGATGAAGGGCATGATTCATTGTCATTATTTTTCTGGTCTTCCTATCCATTGCTTTTAGTTCTGCTTGAGTCCAGTCCATTATTCCAGCTGTGTATCTAATGACTGGAATTGCCCAGGTGTTGATTGCCTTTATTGTATTTCCTCCATTGAGTTTGGACTTTAAGATCTTCTTCACTTTCTTGATGTATTTACCTCTAATCTTTTTCTTGACTTCAGTGTGCTTGATGTCAGCTTGAAGGATACCCAAGTATTTGTAGTAATATTCCTCATCCAGACTCTTAATGTTGTTGTTGTTGTTATTGTTATTGTTATGACTACTACTACTACTACTACTATTACTACTACTACTATTACTAAGTGTAGGGTATCCTGGAAGATATTAGCATGTATACAACTAATTTGGTATACTTTGTAGAAATTTAAGGTGCAGAAACATTTTATGCAAAGATGACAGGTTCAATAGAGAATTTAATCATACAATCTTTAATTTGCTTAGTTTCTGAGCCATATTTCACCAGAGGTACCCCACATTTTGTGTTGTATAGTTTCCACAATCAGTTAAATCCTTTCTTTGTAATTTCTTTCAAACTTAGTGGAAATCCCATTCCCACAAGAAAGGTAAAGTAAAAAGATTCACTCGTTATCAAAGTCAGACAACTGGCTTCATGGTATAGTTTGAAGTTCAATAATGCCAAACTGCTTTGTTCTTTTAGATTTTCTACACTATTCTACTGTTGAGAAGTTTGGTTGACAAGACTTCTTCAGAGGACATTAAACTATGTCCACTTCACCAATGGGAAGTGTCTTGATTTAGCTTGTTGTGTTTGGTGTGTGTGTATGTGTACATTTCCTTCATTTGAGAGAAAATGCCTTAAGGTTCTGTCTGCTATATAAATCCTATGTTGTGCCATGTGTTTATCACATAGGAGAACAAACCCATCAAGACAAGAGTCATCAGCAGTCCATCTGCATTTAAAAGACAAAGGCCACACTTTTGAAGACAGCAAAGTCCACATTTTGGACAGAGAGGATGACTGGTTTGAAAGAGGTGTCAAAGAGGCCATCTAGGTCAAAATTGAACAGCCCTCTCTCAACAGAGGGGGAGGATATGACATCATCTACAGGTATCTCCAGTCTATAACACAGTCCTTTCAACAGTTCCAAGAAGGCTCCACACCCATTTGCTCTACTCGGGCAACCCTGAAGACACCCAGATAAACATCCAGGTGGCCTTCAACAACTCTCTAAAAGAATGCAAATGGCCAGCTGTCTGCAAGGGGTATGAATCCTGCCATTCCCCACCATCCAGTCAGAGCTGAAGAAGCTTCTTGGATGAGAAGTAAAATGTCTTCAAAGGAAAAACAAGAAAGTCCAGTTGTCTTGTGAAAAAGAATCTTTGGGACAACTATGACCTGTATGACTGAGAATCTCCATAGACATTCATTTGCTTATTTTACAGAAGATATAAGAAATGACAAAGTTGGAGCTATTTTTGCCATTTATTTGGTCGGTACATTGCTTTGACACAGGATTTAATAGCAATATATTCCAGACACATTTCTTATAAAAGCTTAGTTGATTATTTAAAGAAAAATGTAGCATATTTTGCTGATGCGGTTGTTCTTCAGTTCCCCCCTCACATCTCAGTGTTTTTGTCTATCACTAGTGCTTTAAAATGGTTTATTATTATTATTATTATTATTATTATTATTATTATTATTATTATTATTATTATTATTATTATTATTATTATTATTTATTGAATTTATATCCCGCCCTGGGTTGTCATAATGACAACCCAGTTTCCTGCTATTTGTGTGGAGACTCCCCCCCCCCCTATATTAAGAAGCAATGAATTGTGTCTGAACCAATGTACAACAACTCTGAATTGAAACAGTGTGAGTTAGCCTATTGATCAGAGAGTTTAATGTTGGGATGAATTAAAAGGAGACAACAAGTGAATTGGGGGGTAGGACTTGTAGGCAACTAAGTGGGCACAAGTCACCACTAATCAAGGCACACTTTTTGTCATCCTAAATATTACAGAACAAGGGTCAGACAAGAACACAGTTCTTCCCATATAATATTGAATAGCTTGTCTGGGGTTTTCCAGTTTTCTTCATAATGGGCGGACAATTAAAGCAAACAATAATGCCACTTTCTATAATTTTGCCCCAGCCTATCATTATGTAACTATTTGGTATTCATTGAATGTATTGTGAAATCAGTGACAATTTAATACCATTATCATAACATCTTCTCATAATGAGCTTTTAGCCATCATATATTTAGAACCACTCAAAACCATAGCATTGGAAAGATTGACTTGTCAACATCTGCTGTTTGTGTGTACATGTGTGTGTGTCTGTGTACATTTCCTTCACTTGAGAGAAGGAAAGTAAAGCAAAGCAAACCATCCCCTCCCTAGGTATCTTCCCAAGGACTTGAGAAGTAATCATTCTGCCAACTCAGCTACAAAACATGGAGGACCAAGGAATATTGATAAAACCAGGAAAAATACCAGTAGGCAAACTGAGAATCAAGACCAGTTTAAGATTAACTTCCTAATTGTAATTCTCTAAAAAGCAATTATTCTCATAGAATGTCCTGTCTGTTCTCTCAATGTCTCACTATTGCTGTAATTCTACCATTACTTTATGGAACCCACCCCATATTTGACCTACTTGTCACATAAAATGCTGCCACATCTAATCACATCACTATCATATCCAATAATCCAGTCATTTGTATATCTGACTTGAGTAACTCCCTGCCCTTTTTCCACATTGCTTCTGGTATCAGTATAAACAATTTGTGCTTAAACAGATTTGAATGCTAGTCTGTGGTTTAAATTAAGTGAAGTCTTGGGGAAGTATAAGAAATTTATTCTACATATACAGTTATCATCTTAGAAAGTAGATTTCCAGAATTTTTACACCAGAATCTTTATGGTGATTCTAAACAAAACCATGTATGCAAAATATAGAAAGACATTCAAAGTGCATTCTCAGCATAATTTCTAAGTTAGTTACAACTACTAATTATTTTAGAAATATAAAAGAACACATAGCACTTTTGCATGGAGATAATATATTTAAAAAACTAAAATATGATAAAATGAAACTAGAAACAGAAGTGCATAGATAAATCTATTTAATTGCGCTCTAATTTTGGAACAAAACTAATATTACCCATATTGCTGAATTCCTCAGCATGGACTGAATTGGAATTTTACATCTCAATAAAATCCAGTAAATGCCATACATTTTCTCCACTATTCTTAATTAGTTTAACAGTCATTCATTCTAAAAACACTGTAAGCTGATAAAATATCTTGGATATTGCCTAAATGGGGAAACTAGAAACCAATTTGGATCCAGAAACATTTCCAAGTAGAATGCCTGTTCTTTCTGGAATATAGCAACTTTATATGGTAGTCCCAGCAATATATGTCCCTTTTGTTAAACATATATTGACTGGGTGCAACAAGGCCATTTTCTTAATGCCTTCTTAACTCAGTCACCTGCAAGCCCAGAAATAAGCATAGCTTCATTAAGGAGGTGCAGACTGGTACAATGAGCTTGTCCACAGCCTATCCAGAGCACCTTTTCTGAATCCAAAGAACTAC
>NW_015386742.1:81929-119638 GCF_001527695.2 Protobothrops mucrosquamatus | reverse complement strand
TACATATTTCTGTTGCAGACCCATTCAGCAGAGACAGATGATTCACCTGTCTGGAAAATGTCTTCTCACCTCTGTTTTCTTTGGATTGTGTTTCAATTTATTTTCCCTTATGCATCCCATTACTGTCTACAAGTAAATGTTCAAAGGAGCTATACCATAATCTGGAGATGTTACAGAGGAAATCTGTACATTAGTATACTGATTGCGTCAAACTACAAATCTCCCAACAGATTTTTATAGATATTAAGAAGCACTGCAGACTGAATAGAGCTATAAAGGTTTGCTGTGGTAGCTCCCATTACAAAGTATGGTAAAATAAGACAATGTGAAATCTGCCTGAGATATATGAACAAAATCAGTCTAGTGGTTAAGGCACCAGCCTAGAAAGTGGGAGACCATGAATTCTAGTTCTGCCTTAGGCATGAAGGCTAGTTGGGTGACTTTGGGGCAGTCACTGTCTCAGCCCAAATCACTTCATGGGATTGTTGTTGTGAAATGAATAGGAGGAAGAAATAGTATGTTTGCACTGCCTTGAATTGTTTATAAAAATAATAAAGGGGGGATATAAAAATAAATAAAACGCTGCCTCCCTCCATTGCCAAATCTCTTGAGTGATCAAGAAGAATACCACAGCGGATAATCTCAAAAGCTGTTTAAATATCAAGATGAATTCCAAGAATGTGCCTATATTGCTTAAAAAAAGGGGAGACCATTTTAACTCCTATAGGAAGAATGGATCTCAAATTACTATTTAGACAACAAATTACTATTTAGACAACAAAAAATAATATTTAGAGTTTTTTGGACTCTGTTATATTTGTATAGAAAACAATTGTCAAAAACAACATTTGTTGGAAATGTAATAAGGATAATGCTTTTTAAAAAGATGTTTTACAATGTCTTATGCTTACTGAATTTTGGGAGACAGTATTGGATTATATAAAAATAATTGTGTAACAAAAATTATAATTTTCAAATAATATTATAGCCAGAGCCACTTTGATTTTTTGATTTGATTTTTTGATTTTATTAAATTTATACCCCGCCCTTCTCCCGGAGGACTCAGGGCGGCTTACAGCCAGTTTAAAACAATGGTACAGTACACTACAAAATTTAAAAAAGATTAAAAATAACTATTCAAATTTGGCCGCTTCTACTAAAAATTTAATTTAAAACCCCTTTAAAATACCCCTAGGCCAGTCGACGGACGACTTTATTGGTCCAGAATTCCCGCGCCGCCTTCCTCCCCTCTAGGCCCTAGTGGGCCTAGAGACCCCCGTCGAGCAAGGTCTCCCACCCACGAGCGACAGAGAAGGCTCTCCCCCTGGGGGTCGCCAGCCGACACTGTCTGGCTGACGGCACCCTGAGGAGGCCCTCTCTGTGGGAGCGTATCGGCCGATGAGAGGTAATCTGTGGCAGAAGGCCACTTTATAGGGGAGATGGGCAGTGTAAAAATTATGGGAATGATTACTAGAGAAAGTTGGTGTTCCTATTGTTCACTTGATTCTTCATGATTATTAGTTTGTCAGAATTGTCTGTTAGTAACTCTGTAAAGAATTAGTTCTCAAACTGATAAAAAAATAAATCTTTATGTAAACAACCAGCTGTAGCCTTTCTCATTATCAACTAACTCAGCTTTCTCCTCTCCAATATACTGAAAATCTCAGCCTTTAGTGTACACTGAGATATATTGGCTTTAAATTTAAAATAGTTTACTTGTTGGAATTCTTGTACTGTTAATCCTTTAATCTTAATACCTGAAGAATCTTAATCTTACTGAAGAAAAGTCTGTCAGAACTGTGATAAGAAAAGAATAATTTTTGGTTCAGGTATTTGCCAAAAGTTGGACAAACTACTACTGTGAATTCTTGGAAACTTCTCTTATGTCATCAGTAGAAGCATCTTGCCACCTTGTCTTCTGTTGGCCTTTTTTAAAAATTGCCTTTCATTTTTCCACGCATCACAGTCTTTCTTAAATGACTTTTGCTGTTGCATTATGTCTCTAGCTTTAATATTTGTCTAGATTTTTCAGGCTTTCTTTCAAATAGCAGATATCTATTTCCTGGCTGCAGTCATCCACTTCTATGAATTTTTTGGGTCTATAAATATAAAATATTGTTAGTGCTCTAACTTTTCCTATTTGCATTGACTTGGTACTGCCTATTGACATAATTTTAGCTTTTTTAATATTAAGCAGCAGAACAACTTTTGCACTTTATTTTTTCAATTAAAACAAGAGATTTCTCAAATCTTTCTTATTTTCAGTCATCAAAGTGGTATTGTCAGCATATCTGAGGTTGCTGATATTTCTCCCAGCAACTGTAATTCCAGTTTCCATTTCTTTTTGGGCAGTTGAATAAATAAGGTAATATTCAACTTATTGCACTGCTTTCTGAATCTGACCCATTTTATTGCTCTGTAGATCATCATTCTAATTATTGCTTTGTAGTCCTTGTAAAACAGACACATACATTAGTTATAAGATGTCTGGAGGTCTTTGTACACATGTGTCTTTCCCCTCATTGTGTAATAACGTCTGCATACACTCTGTCCATAGTACCTTTTCAAATCAGGAAATATAGATAGAAGAGATGATACACATTGAAGAAAACATGTATGGTAGAAAACAACAACATTCTCTGCCACAGCACTAAAGGAAGATCATGAAAAGCTGAAAGAACTTTGGAAGCAACTTGGAAGCAATTCTGAATCTTGGAAAAAAAAACAACAGATGCCTCTTTGCTTCTACTGCAGTTTGTGATAATTTAGTACTTAAGATAAAGTGAAAAATCCAGCATGTATAGATATCACTTATATAGCAACAGATTTATTTTTTCTATCTGTGTCTGTGTTATTTATCAGACAGAATCATGCTAGTTACAAGTATGTGCAGACAGAATCGAGTTAGGGAGACAGGATGTAGAAAGTTGATCTGAATTAACAGCTGTTTGTAGATGGCCTTCTGGATTTAGAGAAAGCTCTTTTGTTCACAGTAGTCACACCACTGAGAATGTAAATGATTAAGTGAAACTTCAAAAGGAGAACAAAGTTGACCAGTTTTTATGTGATCTAGTCACTACATATAAAATATCTCAGAATCTATTGGAAGAAATTGGAGCCTGCTATTACCTCTTAGTTCTGTTTCACAATGGGATCATCCAACAGCTGAGGATATTTGTCAACACAGTACTATTATATTTTTAATCTGTTAGAGATTGCTGTGAAAATGAGAGGAATATGGTTTTGTATAAAAAAAAAGCTGAATCAGTTTTTTTGTCCAGTGTTACATTTGCAGTGAATGGAAAGACCTTGAGAGACTAGTGCCAAATTAAGTAATAACAACCTAAAAAATGTTATTGACCTCCCTTCAGTATTTTTCCTGTTTTCTTTTTGTGAGTTATTGATATTGGCAGCCACACTGGTGTCAGTTGAGGGAGAATTGATGAAACATCTTCTGGAAGAAAAACTAATTTGCCTACATGCAAGACCAGCATGTTGCTTTGCCCTCTGATGCAAAATAAAAGACCAACCTTTACACTCTTGAGCTATTTTTAGCCTGATTTGAACAGTGCTTATTGTGCATCATCTGTTTCACGGTTTCAGAGCTGGTGTCAGCAGAAAGATGGTCACCTTAAGATTTCCTATCGAAAAGTGGGAATTTTTAAAGGCAATTCTTATAAAAGTCTTTAAAGAACATAGGTTATTTACTGATGATAGCTGATGGACATGGTCCATTAATGAAAATTATTTCTTCATTCACCCACCAACTGTTGCTCAGGGATTGAAAGGAACCGCAAAGTTAGAGATCTGTGTATCTGTTTAAATATGATGACAGGATTTTACGTACTGTTTTGTTTCAATGGTCCTTCTCTGTTTTTGTTTAAATAAACAACTGGAAATGCTACATATTTTTTGTTTTTAGTCATTTCCCCTAATATAGCATTCTATTTGTTGGATTGGTTTATGTCTTGTCTTTTCTACAGAAACTCATGATTAAACACAATCTTTTCTGCATCCATGAAGAGAGAGACGTGTAGTAATTTCTCTGGTGTTATTAAATATCAACCAGTCCTATTCAGAGTGTCTTTCACCATTTTAGGAAAGGATGGCTGAATGATATAGCTAGTGTTAGTTGTGATCATATATGAAATCACTCACATTCACAGAGTTGAAAACCAGATGGATAAAATCTACTAAAATGGCAATTGTTTGGAATTATGCCAATTCTATATGGCTCTGGGCCTATGTAACTTGGAAACTACCTTTCCCCAGCAGTTTCTGTTCACTCTGCATGAGCAACAAGAGAGTGCTTGCTAAGAGTCCCTATCCAACAGGAAGTGCAACAGGTGGGGGACATAGCAACAGGCATTCCCTATAATAGTTCTTCTTTGGAATAATTTGTCTTCTGAAGCAAGGATAACCCTTATTCCCATTGCCTTTCAGAAACAGGCAAACTCTTAAATTGACTATCTAAATTGGAGAATTAGATTTTGAATTTTACATTTTTACAATAATAAATCTATAACATTGTTTTGTACTGTGTTTTATTTGTTGAGTCTGTTTGGTTCTGTTTGGTTTCAGATGGAGAATAAATCTTATTAACAATAAATAAATAAGAAAGCGAACAAGCTTAATATAATACAATTCCTGTCCAATTTTTCCTCACAAATAATAACTTTGTATGCAGAATAGGCTGAGAAAGAGCAATTGGTCAAAAATTACCAAGAGAGAGTTGTTAAAGTTGGTTTTGATCCTTGATCCTCTCAGGTTAGCAGAATTTCTTAATGCAAGAAGTTTTAAATTAATTTATTTATCAAATTTAGAGACTGATTTGCATATAATATTTACCAAGCCAATAAACACTTTGCTGTAATATTTGAGTAAAGTATGACAGATACTAATGAACTCCATTGCTGCATTCCAGGTTGCAGAAAACTCCATTTTGGCACTTCTTGTATCAAGCAATGCCAGTTGGTTCCCATTGAAGATTGTCAGATTTTGTTTATACCTTCCTCTAGGATCCAATTAAATATCATCCAACTAGTCTGGCTTTTCAAACACAAGCTATTTATTTATTCATTTACAATCATTTTAGCCCACTTTTCTACACAAATGAATCCTCAAGTGTCTACCTATAATTAAAATAAAAAACACAAAATGAAAAATTTAATGATGTAAATGAAAGTTATTTCTTAAATTAATAAACAAATAAAATCATGAAGACAGAGATGCATCTTGGTTCCTAAAAGTGCAGAAAACGAAACTAATCTATTTAATAAAATCTTCATTTCAGTGTTGAGTTTAAATTTTGGATACTTCTGAGAAAAGTGAAGATCCTAGATTTGCAAAGGCATAGGAGAATAGAGTATGAAAAGCAGCCATTAGCCAAACTATGCTTCTCATTTTTCTGGAATCATAAGCCAGGAAAATTGAGCATGCCAAATTCAAGCAGATGCCTGTTTGAATTTGCCTAATGATAAATTGTTAGAGTTTGGTGTCTTAATTATTAAAAAAACTAATAGAAAGTGGTTAAAAGTCTGAATTGGCTGAATTGGCTGAATTGGCTGTGGAATAATAGTTAGAAAAGATTCACCAACAATTATCTCTTAATGCTCAGAGCCTAAAATGGTTTACTCTATCTGTAAGCCTTATGTCTTCTTTCAACTAGGCAAAATATAAATGGCTTCCTCCTTTAATCTTTTACTATTAAAAATACTTCAATCTATGCTTAATTTTATCTTTTGATTATTTATTTGTTAAATTTATTTTCCATCCATCTCATAATGAACAACTCTTATTGTTCTAATTATTAATCAGTTGATATTTGAAGCAGTATGAATATAATTGATTACATAGTCTACCCTACCACCTTCTCTTCCTTGATAGAGTCAGATTTGTACTTTGGTGTATCTTTGAGCTGCAGACAAATGAGGCAAATGGAATGTAGTTTAAAACATCAAGTGAATAAATGAAATATAACCTTCAGACATTCACCCAGCACCATCCTATTATTACTTTTTAGTGAATTTAATGGTACAAACTTCTAGAGATAAACACATATATTGGCAATAAGGTTCCAGTGCTACTTTAGATATTGCTGGGTTACAATCTCTTTCTTCTCTGATGGTTGACCATGCTGTCATATCTAGTGGGAAACTTAGTATTGTAGCTTTTAGCATTGGTTTTAATTGTATTAATGGATGGATTATCCTGTAGAATGTACAGGATATATGTAAACAGGAAATATGATTTTGAATGTATCATTTAAGTCAGCAGTCTCCAATCTTTCCAGCTTTGCAGACTGGTAGGGGATGGTTGTACGTGAACGATGGGTGACTGCCTATATGTGAGCAGCTCCATTTGCACAAGCAGGCACACGAGCCCACTGCTCACACAAATGGAACTGTGTGCATCTGCTTGCCCACCTGCTGTGTATGTGTGCTTGCCTGCCTCTTCTGCAGCCCGGTTCTGAACAGACCGTGGCCTGGTAGTGGGCTGCAGCCCAGGAGTTGAGGACCTCTGTTTTAAGTCAGTTAAAGCAATTATAGTTAAAGCAGTTAATAACAGTTGTCCATTTCTAGAGGCTATACTGCTAAAAAAATTTAACACTTCTTGTTACTGAGTTGTGATTAGTGATATATGTATCTTGATGATCTAGTCCAGACTCTGTAGTCTCTATAGATGTTCTGGAACAATAAACCTCGGATTTTCTAGAGAGTATAATAATAGAAAATAAATCCATGAGCTATCAGGAGTAATTGTAATTGTAATTGCCAAAGATTTGAAAAGTTATCCCATCAAGTTTTATCTAAACTCATTGTCTAGAATTTCCATTCCACCTCCCAAACTATGGTTCTCCATGTGATATTTTATAACAATCCCTATATGTGTGTGAATCTACAAATGTTTTTAACAGTTCTGGTGGACTGTTGTTGACTGATGTAAAACAAATTCTTCCAACAAATGCTTTTATGTTTGTTTACATTCATCAAAGTCAAAGTCAATTCATTCCAGTTTTTTTCCTAGCTGGATGAGAATAGAATAGTGTTTACTCTAGCAGCATCCGTGAACATGGAGGTCAATTCTGAAAGTGTATGATTTATGGGATATGCTAAAATATGTTTCTTTTTAATTTTTGTTGAAAAAGTCTCTTGTGGATCTGTTTAATCATGTAATACCAGTGAACACTAGAAGACTGTGCCATAAAGGCTTTTTCATCTTTCAAATAATTTCAGATCATTTGTAGTAATTAAAAGGGGCATCTAAAATCCCACTGATGTGCTCAAATTCTTGGCTTATTGCAACTAAAGTTTTGAACAAATCTGAACTGAAGTTTTTCATCACCCACAACTTTTAAGCAAACAGACCAGTCTTCTAGTGTTCACTGGTATTACATGATTACTCTCTTTATTCCCTGTAGAGTAGAATTTTTGGAACCATAATTTTATTTTAAGTTCACTGATGTAAAACTTGCTATTCTTCTAGTGGTTTTCATTCTTTCTTTAATAAATCTACTCTCTTCCCTTACTCTGCCTCCATTTTAACACATTTTACAGGTAGCATTCAGTTTAATCATTTAAGTTTTACAGGTAACATTCAGTTTAATCCATGATAACAGAGAGAGAACTGTTAAATAAATCTGACTTGTCAAGAGTGCATAATGTGTACTAGATTTGGAATAACAGTTGTAATGTTCAGGAACAAACCGGACTCAATAAACATCTTCCTTAAAGATTATAAGTTCTTAGAAGCTACCTCTTGGTCTAGGGAAACTAGATTGATGAAGATATGTATTTCATTAAGACACACTCCACAGCATGTGGTGTCAAATTTGGAATTATGTTTTTGTAAATATATGCATGCCTCCACAATTTGATTATGTCTCTAGGTGAAAAATTACTCTGAGCAAAATCAGAAGAATATGGAAGGCATGCAACATTTAATAAGATGTGATGCTGTTTATTTGTTGTTGTTGTTTTAATCCAATCAGACTAATTTTTATCACTTTTTCTGGTGCTGGGAACAGTGCTAGGTGTTGGCAAAGAACCAGTCATATCGTGGATGCTGCTGGAAATAATCATAATAATTGCATAAAGCAACTCAATACTGATGCTTCTGAGGCACCAATGAATTAATTGCATGCCAGAACAGAAATGATTACCAAAACATCTATGCATCACTGCATTGCAACGATCCGTATTTGTACAATGTAATTGTACTGCTGTACATAGGAGAATTGTGGTCAGGATTAAATTACTCACGAGAGAATGTAAATACTCAGTTTCTTATTATTCTGCATTTCGCGCTATACAAACAGACAGTGATAGGGAAACCAAACATAAACAAAAGTAATTCATACAATACAATTTGCCAAAAGGCGATCATTTCTATTTCACATCATAAGATTTGTACTGAAGGTTTCTTGATGAACAAACAAGCTTTTCCAGAGAAAATCCATCCTCGCTTTGTGACAGAGGTCCTGGTTGGATTATGAAAACAGAACAAAGATATATTTTATTTATTTACTCATTTAGTTGGCTGGATTTATAAAGCTAATAAAAACTACCATCTTTAGTTCTGTAGCAAAATATTTATACTGACATATAATCACTCAGTCACAACTAAGACTATCCAAATTTAGCACAGAAGAAGCCTAACAGGAATTCTCAGGCTGAATAAGAGTCCTCTGTATAAGTTTTCATTATGAGGAAGACAGGAGACATATACTGAGATGGCCATTTATAGTCCAAACAAACCAATAAATAGCTTTTGAAGAAAAAGTTTTTCTTTCTTTTGGTCCCCCCTCCCCCAATGGAATGGACAAGGAGGCACTGCGTTTTTGAGGAAACATTGATCTTTTCTACATGGTACACATAATTGACTCTATTCCCTTTTGGTTTTTTGCTTAGAATATAAAACTATTGGATTAAATCCAAACATTTTGTGAGTTCAACAACATATTTTTTTATTCCCTCCTGAACATTTTTTTCTGCATGAAGTATCTTCAAGATAGGGCTAAGAAATTATGTGTGGCCTAAGGGGTTGGTAGAAAAATAATACTATCAAAACATCTATGAAAATGGCTTAAGCAAGCTGCATTTGTCTAATTTTGACAATTATTTTCTCATTGTGATTATCAATATTGAATGTTAGCTTTGTTCTGAAGAAAGTCCAACTCTCGCTAAAATAATATTTAATACAGGGAACTGAATTAGGATGGAAAAATATGTCTATTGCACAATTATATGGTATGATTACATAACATGTGGACGAAACCCAAATGTGAGAATAATGAATACCATGGAGTCCCACAATGCTCTGAGGAGACTCAGCTGAAAGTAAGTTTCATTCAATTTATGTTTTGGGAGAATCTATAATATCTATCAGGGTTTATTCTTAATGCTACATTTAGGCTTAGAGACATAGCAGTTTCTATATCTTTTCAATTTCATCAGGAGCAAAACATTCAAAATTATACAAAAGGAAACAGTTGGCTCATTCAAGCAAGTAAACAACTTGAACCTTTTGAGACAACATAGTTCATCCAATAGATCATTCATAGTTTTCCAGGATCCTGATTTCTCCTTCATAAACTTTGGCTTTTTAAGTCTCACGTTTCAGCAGAAAACAATGCATTTTTCAAGTATTAATATAAGCTTACTATAAACAGAGACTGAATGATAATCTTAAAATGCTTTGTTTATATATAGGATTGGAACTTTGAAATTTAGATTTATATCAAAATCACTGTTGAAATCTCCTCTGATCTAACAATTGTTTTCAAAATTAAATCATCAAGTCACTGAATGAAAGTCTGGCTTCTGATGAGGATATGGTGAGGAGCAGGAATGCCATTTATGGAAGAGATTGGTGGCTGGATTGTGACTGGTAAAATCTTTTACAGAGAATAGAGTGGCTCAGTGGTTAGAATACAGTACTGCAGGCTACTTCTGCTGACTGCTGGCTGCCAGCAGTTCGATCTCTTTGGCTCAATATTGAGTCAGCCTTCAATCCTTCCGAGGTAAAAACGAGGACCTAGATTGTTGGGGGCAATATGCTGACTCTGTAAACCTGTTAGAGAGGGTTGTAAAGCACTGTGAAGTGGTATATAAGTCCAAGTGCTATTGTTATTGCTATCCTGACATTGTCCATATGGACTCTGGGCAGGTGCTTCTTGTGAGTAGACTGGGGAACCAAGGTTTTAGAGATCAGCTTATGTGAATAGCTGGGCATCAGAGAATTCCAACTAAGTTTACAGCTATAATACAGCCTATATAGACATAAACTCAAACAAGTCTAATCTCTTCTTCACTTTTTTGATATGTGTTTATTGTTTTAAAATCTTAAGAACCTACAGATCAGCAAATCTTTACTATATTCACTGGGACAATATAGAAATTTAGAAAAAATAGTATTTGGGAAAAAGAAGAAGAATTCATTTGTTTATTGATTTTAAATATGGACACACCCAGGGATCATATTTTTAAGGTAACATATATATATATTGTTGTGTCCTGAGCCTGCAAGAGGCAGGCTCGGGATGTTGCAAGAGTCCCGGGCATTTGCAGAAGCTGCCCGGGACCAGACTGAGCGGCGCCGGCCTTGTGCACATGCGCAAGGCGGGAAAAGCCCGCCTCATGATTGGTTGAACTTGCCCGGGGATCAGAGGGTATAAATAGAGGCCCGCGTGCCTCTGCTCTGGTTGTTCGTAGAATGGAAGCAAACAATAAAGACTTGTTGGAGATGCTTCGTCTCAAGCGCCATTATTCTCCGGACTTAACATATATGTTTGCAGATTGATTGTTCTAATGAAGTACTTGATATTTGATACTTTATCAGAGGAATTCTACTGTATGTTTGTCATAGCAATAATACATTTTTATTTATATTTTGATTCTATTGCATTTAGCAGAGCTTCCTCCAAATCTAGAGCCTTCAGCAAGCAAAATTCCTATATAGGATTATGCCTTAAAACCCAATTTAATATCTCTTGGTCCCCATCAATTTTGACTGAGCTTTCTCTAATTCTCATAGATAAACAACAAGATAAGTAATATGGATGACCAAGTATTAGTTGCTAATTTGATCCATAATCACATCAATATTTAGTTTTAAAATATGCTTAACAAGTATTAGAAAAAAATCAGTTCACTCGAAATGTAACACATATATGTTTTATTTCAAATGCTTGGTATTTTTAATAAGAAAACTCACACAAATATGTATTATATTTGCACAAATTCTTTTGCAATTAATGTAATCTTATAAATGAGGAATTTGAAGTCATATTCTACTAGTTCCCTTTTTATTGTCTTGCATTTTTATATTATGAAAAGGGACATACAGCATTTAGCAGCAACAAGACTGGAAAGTATTTTCTGTTAAAAGACTTTGCATCGCAAAGATTGTAGCACTCATTAAACATTTTACTAGTTAAATAACTCAGTTGAAATTATACACTATTGTCTTTAAATAAGCAATCCTGACATTCTCACAGTAAAGCATTCAAAAGCCTGCAATACAGTTCCCAAATGCTTCTTGTATTCTGGTGCCTGTTTAGATTTCAAGAACAAAGGAAGAATGAGAAACTGTCATTGTGGGAAAGAATGTGAATGAGAATTATTTTTTACGTTCTATGGGGAGGCCAGACAAGACATCTTTACATTTGTAGACATGTCTGCTTTTGCTCAGCAATAAATAGGTTGGTATTTGACCCTATTCTTCCCCCTCTTCTTGAGGTTAAGGGTCAATAGCAAGGTGATGCTCAATTCTGTGAATGGAAGAGGTTTAATTGCTTAAGGGTTGTTTTACTAGCTAGTCTTATGGAAGTAACAACAGAGAATGTCGCAACTCCTCTTTCCGTTTAGCATATTTCCATGCTTTTGACTATTTGGGGCTGAATGCACCAAAATATGAATTTTCAGAAGCATTGTAATTAATTTCAAAGGGAATATACATGGAACAAATATGCATGAGATGGAACCTTCCAAAAGTATGGCAGAAACAAATTTCTATCATTTCTTTTATAGTCAGAAATTATTTATGCTTTATGATAAAGTAGATTGGCTCGTCTATATTTAATTTATATTCTATATCCTGGATTGAAATATTTGTCCAATAATGAGAAAGTTAGACTTCCAGTTAATTTGTGGTGTCTTCTAAAAACAGGATTAAAACATAATGCAAAGTTACATAGCCCTTGAGCAGCGTATTTTCTCTGGTACTCTGATTTTATATCGTTTAGTGCAATAAGGGCTATTTTAATTCCAGTCTCTTGCTCACACTTTAAATTAAACTCTGATTGCTTCCATATTCTCTTCTTTAACAGAAATTGCCATTCTCTGTTCACTTTCCTTTCTGTGGAGAAGTTGATAATTTTGCTGATACATCAGTGCATTTCAATTATATTTGTATTCTCCTCTTGAGTTTTTGTCAGCTTGAATGATAAAGAATTAGTACGGCTTTTCAGAGTTCATGTGCTACTAATTGAAAATACCCTATAGGTCTTGCCATTTTATTGCTCTCTGTTAAATAAAACTGGGGGATTAATGATGAATAGCCTACAGAATAGCCTCTTTTATTGCCAGTTTTTTCCTGCATAACACCGGTCTTTTTATATACATGGATCATTCATTTCTATGCATAGATTCATCTGTGTTTTAAAATCATGATTCCCTCCCAAGTCCCCCTTGGTCTCTTGGTTTTGTTGGTTAGGTATATCTCTAGAGCAATGACATAGTGGAGATCAAGGCAAATAGGGAGCTGATGAAAATGGCTTCCCTGCCTTCTATTAGTGGGAACTTCAGCTGGGTTGAAAGCCCTGTTTTGCAAATGAAAGGAGTGTTCCATTTGCAAAATGGGCATTTGGGATGTAAGCCATAACATATTCAATAATACTATAGTGCCTTCAATACTGAAACCATCTAGGATCTCCAGAAGGATGATATTATTAACATATCTTAAGTTGTTGAAAAGTGCAAAAGAATAAACAGGGACACATTTGCCGCCCTCATGCAAAAATGATGCCACAGAGTGATCAAACATTAGGAAGCTTAAACCAGGGCTGAATTTTAATTGAATAAATAAAAATAATCATCCTAATCTAGACATTCTTGTATTAGATCAGCCTACTCGGTCAAATATTTTCCAGGCATTAAATATTGTCAGCTGGTGTATCAGTGATTATATTTTGCAGATGCAGATTGATTTCTTTAACATCATAATCTAATTTGATATTTGACATATATAGAATTCATGTGACCTATGTCTTTCTCTCTCTCTCCCTTTGTGTTTATCAAATATTTGATATCTGAATTCATACGAAGTTGTACTTTTTATCCCACATTAACTGCAAATATAGTTTTCAAATCCTTTAATTAAATTTAGGCATATACTATAAATGATGAGTTGATGTAATCCATTCAGTCATGACTGATTCTTGGCAATTCTATGGGCCAAGTATCTCCATATCTTACAATCTTGCACTACTTCTTTGAGTTGTTTTATGCTCTGGTTGGTTTCAGCTTTGATGGGGTCTAGCCACCATGTTCTTTGGCAATCTGGTTTTAGCACTACCCTTCCAAGCATTTCTCCAATGAATTCTCCTGCATGACATAGCCAAAGTAAGTGAGACACAGTTTTGTGATTTGCCCTCCAGTGATATATCTGGTGTTATGAACTCCAGTGCTTGCTTGCTAGTCACTTTTGCTTTCCAAGAAATATGCAGAAGCCTTTTCCAGCATCACAGCTCAGATGAGGTGATTTTCTTCCTGTCTTGTTTTTTAAGGTTCAACTTTCACAACCATAGGTAGCTATGGGAACATAATAGACAGGACTAACCTACCTTTGGTTGCCAGGCTGATGTCCTTGCTTTTCCATATTTGGCTCTTGTTCATCATTGCAGAAAGATTGTACCCCACTCAGAAAGATAATGTGTGGGATCTGTGAGTATCAAAGCCACTGTATGAATATAGGAACAGCATACACTGAACAGCACAATCAAGTAGCTGGCATTGTATGTAAGAACATCTGCATAGTGTATGGACCAGAAGACAGTGGTGGTGATAGATGTATTAGTGCCAAATGACAACAACATCAGGAAGAAGTATGAGGAGCTGGAGAAATACTGGGGCCTAAGAGACAAGCCAAAGATAAAGTGGAATATAAAAGCTAAAGTGGTCCCAGTGGTATGATAGTAGCATTTGGGGCTGTGACTGCTAAGTAAGAGAGTAGTTCCAACAGATCCTAGGAACAATATCAGAGCTCTCTATCCAGGTGAATGCAATGTTAGGAACAGCTAAGATAATGCGGAGAACCCTCAAACTCCCAGGCCTCTGGTAGAAGACTTGAGATTGAAGAAGACACATAATACTCATAGAGGTAGAAGGGAATTTTTATACATGCACACACAGAGAAGGATACACACGTAAAAAGAACCTGAAATTAGTGTGGAGTTACTATCTACATTCCATCTACATCTAGACAGTAGATGGAATATATACAAGAATATGATAATAGAAAAAGAATCAATAAAATTCTACAGTAATCAAATTGCGTCAGCAAACCTGAAGCATGACACAATGTCCACATATTAGAAGAGATAAGTTTTCATACCAAACGAAAGGATACTTAACAGAGTGTGCAAATTACCACACAATATTCTTGCTCAAACGGATTTTAGAAAAAGCTGAAGCACAAGATAATTTGGGGAAAGTGGCAAGAAGGTGACAAGCAACAGGGAGAAAGCAGAACTATTTAACTCCTATTTTGCATCTGTCTTTACACAAAGGGAAAAAACAATCCAACCTATCAAAAACAGTACCATAAAAAATAGATTAGAAACACAAGTTAAGATAGGCAAGAAAATGGTAAGTGATCACCTAACCAGCCTAGACAAGTTCAAATCACCAGGACCAGATGGATTACACCCCAAGGTTCTCAAGGAACTGGCAGATCTGATCTCAGAACCACTGAACTATATTTTTCAAAAATCTGGGAGTACTGAGGAACTACCAGAGGACTGGAAAAGAGCTTATGTAGTTCCCATCTTCAAAAAAGGGAAAAAAATAGATCCAGGAAACTACAGACCCATCAGCCTGACCTCAATACCTGGGAAGATTCTGGAAAAGATAATCAAACAACAAATCAGCGAACACCTGGAGACAAACAAAATCATGACTAAACTGATCATGCCAGACAAATCTTATCGCATTCTTTGATCAAGTGACAAAATTAGTGGACCAGAGGAATGCTGTGGATATAATTTACTTGGGCTTCAGTAAGGCATTTGATAAAGTAGATCACAACCTACTATTTGATAAGATAGAAAAATGTGGGTTAGACAGCATCACTACCAGATGGATTCGTAGCTGGCTGACCGGCTGTACTCAGCGTGTGGTCCTCAATGGAACTGCATCTGATTGGGGGGAAGTGTGTAGTGGGGTGCCCCAGGGCTCTGTTCTAGGCCCAGTGCTCTTCAACATCTTCATCAATGATATGGACGAGGGGATAGATGGGGAACTCATCAAATTTGCAGATGACACCAAGCTGGCAGGAATAGCCAACACTCCAGAAGATAGGCTTAAGATACAGGAGGATCTGAACAAACTGGAACACTGGGAGCTATCTAAGAAAATGAAATTCAATGCTGAAAAAGTTCTACATTTAGGCAAGAAAAACCAAATGTACAGGTATAGTATAGAGGGTACCTTGCTCAATAGTAGCAACTGTGAGAGGGATCTTGGAGTCCTAGTGGACAATCACTTAGATATGAGCCAGCAGTTTGCTGCAGCTGCCAAAAAAGCCATTAGGCTGCATTAACACAGAGGGACAGAATCAAGATCATGAGAAGTAGTAATACTACTTTACAATGCCTTGGTAGGGCCACACTTGGAATACTGCATCCAGTTTTGGTCACCACGATGTAAAAAAGATGTTGAGACTCTAGAAAGAGTATAGAGAAGAGCAAAAAAGATGATTAGGGGACTGGAGGCTAAAACATATAAGGAACGGTTGCTGGAATTGGGTATGTCTAGTCTAATGAAGAAAAGGACGAGGGGGAACATGATAGCAGTGTTCCAATACCTCAGGGGCTGCCACAAAGAAGAGGGAGTCAAGCTATTCTCCAAAGTGCCGGAAGGCAGGACAAGAAGCAACGGATGGAAACTAATCAAGAAGAGAAGCAACCTAGAACTAAGTAGAAACTTCCTGACAGTTAGAACAATTAACAATTAATCAATCCAGCAATCAATCAGCAATCAGCTAAGAAATATTTCCTAGACTATCACTTGGTGGAATACTAATGAAGACTTTGGAAGAGTTATTCAAATGCTATGACATATCTTTATTTACACATATCAGAATTGTAGTGGTGTTCTATGACATATTATGGAAGTGAAAGTTTGGAGAAGTCTCCAGAAGACTGGAGAAGATATCCATGGTATTTTGACAACATCATGGATGGCCAGGAAAAAATAAATCAGAACAAATTAATCCAAAGTTCTCACTTGAGGGATAAACGATCAGACTCTAATATCAATTTGGACACATTATGGGAAAACATAGGTCCGTGAGTCCGTGATAAAGGTCCTTGATAAAGGAAAAATTGGAAGAAAGGAAAAAAGAGGATAACCAGCATCAAGGAGGATGGATTTAATTGTAGAGAAGATAAAAGCATTGTTGGAAGATCGGATGGGCCTGGTGGGGACAAATCATTTTTGGGACAGATTGTATTAGTGATTTTATATGATCACTAAGAGGTGGCCCCAATTTGATAAACACATAATCAATGTAACAGGAATTTATTATAACATAATTTTATGTTTTTAATATATCACCTTAGTTAAACACCTGCAGGCTGCATGGTGCTATCTCACAAATGGGTGCCATTTTCAAGCAGCCACAATTTATTGCAGTCACCCTGAAAGTAGCAATGACTTCCAGGATGGAACCATGTGACCTAGAGATGCCAATTCTCGAGCAGCCTGCTTTCCTTCCCAACACTAGCACTGGAGTGCTGGACATCTACAGAAGGTAAGACAGAGATCAGTGACATGGGGTGAGGAGGATGGTGTAGGACCGGGTGGAACACTGGGACACAGTGGGGTGTGAGGAGAGGGAAGATAGGTAGGGAGACTCAACTATAGCAGTTTCAGTGTTCTGCTTGTAAGGGCTTTGTGTGGTCAGTAGGTCTTGTGATAGTGAGGTCACATCAGGTGACGGTCATTCAGGTCAAGGTCTTCTGATGGGTCTTGTGATGGTCAGGTGTGAGTCACCATTGAGAGTCTTGTGATGGGTCTGGTGATGGAGAGGTCATTGGGAGGTGAAATGCTGGTTGGGGGTGTTGCATGGGTTGGTTGAGGGTCGATGTTGTCTCTGGTTGACTGTGTGGTTTTTTGAATTCTGACAGGTTCGTAGGCTGGTTGTAGACATTAACGTGTCTATTGATGGAGTTGCTTGTGAAGTGCCAGGCTTTGATAAATATCTTCTTTTAACTTTGAGATCAATTTATATCTCTGTCCAGATCAGGGCATCTCATTCTACCACCCTTGGTTTAAGTACAACAGGCAAATATTCATACTGGCTCCTTTTGTGATTTTTCTCTCATAATATATGCTTTCCATATTACCTTTTGGGGATAAGTATGAAAAATTAATCCAATAAGATTTCTTCTAAAATAAATAAGTAAAAGTATATTGTCACAAAATCTTGGGGATATAAAAGAGGTCACGACAAAGTCCTTCCTCCTTTTAAATAATGCAACACTGAAATCTACCTTCCAATTTTGACATATTTTCTTCTGCTGTGAAAATGTGGATGTTTTAATAGTGCATCCTCAACATTGTTTGGCACTTTGTTTTCAGTTTGGTTAAGCTTTTAACATTACCACTGAAAGGTGGTGGTATTGCTGAGTGTTTTTTCTGTTGTGCCACTCTCCATCACTGTCTGATCTGGTAAAGCTCACAAGAAGAGTTCCCTTATGATAAGTTCCCCTGGGATTTAATTAAAGTAAGGAAGCAGCAGACTGATGGAGAAAAAAAATTGTGAACTGAATAACAGGACACTGATACACATTGTTAGTCCAACTTACAGCTGAAGTAAGAGCTAGAATTCCATTGTCCACAAACAGCATTTTACATAAGTATTCTCTTTAAAAGCAAAAGTAAGGGTATCATTCAATCACGCATGCACGCACACACACACACACACACACACACACACACACACACACACACAAAGATATAAAGTTGCAGTTGCATTGGTGTTAACCAAAACTGTATTTTTATATATTTTCATTTCAGAAAAAGTGTATATTACATCTGACTGTTGATTGAACATTCTAAAATTGTGCTAGTAAAAATGGTCACAATTAACTAATATGCTGTTGCGTTGAGTCTGATGCAGGACTGGCAGTTGCAGAATTGCAGGAATAACGTTCAAGAAGGAAAAGCATTTAGTAATTACTATAATGACCTCTGATATAAGGAACATAAAACTACAGCAAAACACGGCTTCTTTGGCATATGTCTTTAAGGTGATAATGATACAGAGTTGCTCTTCTTGCTTTTAAGAATGAAGCAAAATAGTGCACACTAAAATCATAGCTTATTGAAAAGTTCAGTCTTGTTTCTTTTTGCAAAGAAGAAACCATTTTTATCTTCTCAACCAGCTCTCAACCAACTCACCTTCTAATGAGGAATTTGTTTGGTTTGCATTTTTAATTGAATTATTCAAAGTTCCTGAACTAAAATGAATCAGACTGCAGTGATCAGCTTTTGCTCTTTTTCAAATAAAGTGATGCAATTCTTGACTGAGAATATATATTGAAATGTGCTTGTGTTTATATACACGAAGATATATATTTTAAGGAAAATTAGGATCAAAATTGGAAGTTTGATACTTTAAAAATGCATCAAAAATATAGAATTGAGTGGAACAGATCAAGGAATGAGAAGCCAGAAATAGATAGATATATCTGTTACTTATTTATTAATAAGATTTATAAGGCTGCCCAAAACAGCATGACTTTGAGTGATGCAAAAAAAAGCAAGTCAAACCCCCCTGCACCAACCACATAACATTAAATATGAATATAAAATATAAATACAAAATGGCAACAAAACAAAGCAATCCAAAGGAGATCTATTCCACTGGCTCCAATCTAGTGCCTATAGGAACAGCCAGGCTTTAATGGTTTTCCTAAAAGGGAGCAGAGTTGGGACCTGTTTTATATAAGGGGGAGATCGTAGAACAGAGGCAATCTCTGAAAAGACACACTTGCTAGGTCCCATAAGATGACAACTCTAAACAAGAGAACTTGGAGCATAGTCTCTCTGGGATGGGGTGGGGAGAAGGAAGTCCCTTATGATTATGATTAACTGACATTTGGATCTATCCATAACAATCTAGCTACAATTTAACCTCAGGCGGTAACCCTGCCCAGATATGTAAAAAAGTACAAGCACACTAATATTCTCTCTTCCAAAAATTTTACTATGCTGCTTTGCCAGCAAAGATAAAATATATGAGCTTGTACCTCCTAATGACTCATATTTGCTAGGTTAGAGGTGAGTATGTTCTTCACGAAGCAATTTGTGTCATGTAGCTAAACCGGATTACAATTTCGTTTTACTCTGGTTAGAGCAAGCTTTCTGCTACAATCTTCTTCAGCCAGGAATCTGTAAATGTATTGAACTACAATTACCAGAATCTCAACCAACATTTGTATTAAATCAGCAGCAAGGGACAATACTTTCATAGCTATGGTTCTTGTGCAGTGTAAGCAGCAGGCTATGAATTTATCATATTTACTACACTTCAAGAGGACTTACAATCCTCATGTAGGCTACATGTATAGGTCCTTGCCTTAAATGATGCCCTTAAATGATGCATGAAGTTGGAATATATCTCCCTGTGGCTCATGCAGGTTAAAAGTAAATACTATTGTGTATTGCCGATGTGTTGCTCCAAGAAAAATGACTCCATCCTACATACAAAAATAATTTTTAATTTATATTGAATTCATCTCTGTAACAAAAACATTTTCTTTAATTAGAAAGCTTCAGACATACAATAATTATAGAAACCCAAAAATTATTCTTACTAAAAATTACTCCAGGCCAAACTTAAACAATTTACACAACAGCCATTAATAGTACATAAAAATACAAACAAAAAGAAACTATTTCATATCCTAGTGTAAGGAATTAAATAAGCAACCATAATTAAATAGAAATATGAATTTCTGACCATTTAACTGAAATCTGAATATAGTTGGGGCATATGATAGCTTGCTTGACTGGCCATTATTTAATACTGTACAACTGACTGTTCGAACTGGCTTTGTTGAAAAAAAAGTTTTATTTAAAATGATTTGAACATGGAGCTGGAATCTACAGTATAGCCACTTTTTCATAATGGCTTGTGCCACTTGTATACTAGCTAGATATTTGACAGATACAGAATGGTTGTAAAATTGCACTATAAAGATTTATTTTAAATCTCTATAGTTTGATTTATCATTACCTTTTCTGTAGCACTGCAGTCAATCAGGATATTTAGGGATTGTGCATATACAGCTGCAGTACTATATATAAAGAAGTACAGTTAAAATAATAAATATTTGGTGATAGTCCCAGTTTCTGATTGACCAATATAGATAAAGGATCTTCATTCAACCTGAATAGAAAACTAGTACATAGATAGAAATATTTTGTATAGATGTATGCAAAATGCACAATGAAGGACTTGGGAAGGGCAAAATATAATATAAGGCAATGCTAATAAATACAGTAATAATATATAGCTTTGGAAAGTCCTGACATTTGCAAAATAGAAAAACTTCCAAAGTAATACAAGGAATACAGCATGAACCTGGTTGGACAGGAGGAATGGAATAGAATATACTGACTGTAATGCTAAACAGGAATAATCGCTCCATTGAAGCTTTTTGACATAGATCCCATAGATCTCTCTCTCTCTCTCTGTGTGTGTGTTTGCAGGCACTTTGGTGATGAAGCTCCCCCACCCCCAGTATAGAAGTGCATGGCTCCTGTCTTCTAGTACAGATATACTAGGCAGTTTTGGCCTTTGAATTTTTTTAATGATGAAATTAAATATTACCAAGGGGAAAAGAGAAAGGGCAATGGTCCTGCAGGATATCTTAACTTATTAGGAAACTTCCTTGCTGTAAAATAATGGTTAAAAAAACCTGTAAATCTGAGAAAAACCATGAAGCCAGCATAATTATCATTTTGGTCTTTGAAAAAAAAAAGAAGAATCTATTTTGTTTATGTAGCTTGTCAAATAATTTTAGACCGAAAAGCTTTTATTGATCAACATGGATGTACATGTAAATGGTTAAAGCAAGGATACTTTGCAATGACTGTAGGTATTAAAAAGGAGGACAAATCATTTATAAACTTAATGTATTCTAATGAGCTGAGATTTACTGGATTTTCCATCCAGTGATATTCCTTATGATATAAAACTGTATTAAATTATCTATAACATTAGTAGGAAACTACTGCTGTTCATAAGGGGCTGATATAGCAACACATCTAATCTCTCTCTCTCTCTCTCTCTCTCTCTCTCTCTCTCTCTCTCTCTCTCTCTCTCTCTCTCTCTCTCTCTCTGTGTTTGCAGGCACTTTGGTGATGAAGCTCCCCCCCCCCCCCAGTATAGAAGTGCATGGCTCCTGTCTTCTAGTACAGATATACTAGGCTGAAAACTAAACTGATATTTGTGCTTATTAAGAGACTTATAGAATTTGTTTGAGATTTCTCTTGCCCCACTCTTTTTAAAAACAATTTATTTACATAATAAATTCTTCAATTTCAAAAAAAGGGTCAAGGAGCTGTGATTCTAAAAAAATAAATAAAAACAAATGACAGTATGAAAATACCACCATAGTGTAGTTCAGCTGAATACATTTTATTTCTGATTGGAATTGCTTTATTTGTGTGTAAACATTCAAAGCTTCCACAGAAAGCAACTCAAATGACATTTTCCTCATGCTTTTCTGGGAGCAAGCCTTATTCAGACCAGGAGAACTGATGCTGAGCCAGGCCAAGATATTTACCTGCTAGTGACAGATGAGGAAACAATGCATGTCCATCAGAGCTGGTCAAATTATTCTTGCCTGTGAGATAATCCAGCAAGCAAATATTCCCATGAGCTTCCTTTTACTGGCAGTAAAAAATGAAAATAATAAATAACTAATGATTTGCTGCCCTTTCCAAACACCCCAAATCAGCTGCCTGAGGTACTGCTTCCTCTGTAAGTGACTGAGTCTTTTTATTTTTATCCTCTGCCTCATAGTGTATCTCAGCATGCTTTATTATAGAGCCATCTCTTTGCCAGCGGTATGGAAGGGAACATATCAGTTATCTTCCATCTCAAAGTTCTGTTTCATTTTACAGTCTGCCAATGACACAGAGCAGTGGTCAGAGAGATTGCTAGCTAGCTAACAGATGATAAAAAAAAAATACTCTTAAGTGTGGTAGATGTGCCTTTCCTTTAACTAACTCGGGGGTGGGGGGTGGAGTTGGCTGGCTGGATTGGTGACTGCTATTTTTATAGGACAGTTTTCCCTGTCCTTCCCTCAAACCTTCTTGAGCAACCTCTTTTAATCAGGGTTTTGGCATCATCTCAGAGCAAAATTCAATCTCAACAAGGGTTGGCAATTTGAATAATTTTTAATTGATTCAAGTCCGATCAGATCCTTAACTCATATTGTCTCCAATTCAAAATGTATTAAGCTCTGCCTCAAGTATGCAGTCTGGGAAGTCTAAGCCTTTTGGTACTTCCTTAAACCAAAAAGTGGGATAGGGCATATCTGATTCAGTGATCAATGTGTTCACTCTCATTAGCTTTGCAATTGAACCACTACTGATCACCCTAATGATAACCTTATGGATAGCTTTGGAGCTCAGGGAACCAAAAGAGGAAAAAAAACATGTATTTGCTTTTATGTGCAATTTTATTTCATTGTTACCCATTGTTAACAGTCTTGGGTTATGACACAGCTCTGCCTTGCAAATGAATTGCAGCCCAATACTTTTATTTTATATCATTGCTATTCTTTTTCTTGCTTGACCTCTTCTTCTCTAGTTTGTTTCTTATACTTTCCTTCTTCTTCATTTCCATTCCTTCATTTCCTCCCTTTCTCTGTGTAATATAAAGTTTGGTTTGGTTTGTTGTCTTTGATTTTTCTTAAGCCTGTTGAAGAAGCATAGGTTATTTTCATGTCAGAAACTTGTAATATAATAACTTTCATTTTTTTAAATCACCTGGGAAGTTTTTTTTGTAGATATTGTTTTTTTTCTTTTTCTGCCATCATCAACTACTCATTTTTGTTCTTTCTCTTGGACGGTAGGTAGGGATAACCACTGGATAGAGAGTTTTCTGTATCTGTCTGCTATTATCTAATAATCACTTAGACTTTCATAAGAGGAAGTTTTGAAGCACCTAAAATTCTGAGACATTGCATCTAGAATCTAGATGAACCATTTATTTTTAGGCCGATTGTCACATATGGTGTTCAATAACCTCACTTGTGATGCGTGAACATTGATTTTCACTTAAGTTACAAAGCTATAATTATATTGCTTCTATAAACATGCTAATTGCTTAGAAAAATATATAGCTTTCCCCAGAGCTGAAAATATTGGCATAGTAATTTTCTGTTTTGTCCAGAAATCTTGTGTGACTACCAAATAGATTTTTAACTAGGCATTTTCACTCAAAACGTGCAGCAGTCTGCAAATGTGATCTTTTCTTTTCAATTGCCAATTACTTTTTCACTTACCACTCAAAATTTGGGCTGCCAGATCTGGGCTACAGAATTCAGGGGCAGGCCCAAGATGGCAGCAAAGAGTAGTATTTATTTTATCTCTTTGCTACCATATAGCGATCAGGGTTTGTGCAGTCCAACACTCGTCCTACTGAAAATAAAGCTAATGTTTTAAGATTTGCCAATAATACAAACATGAATTGTCAAGAGCCAGTTAAAGCAAAGTAATTACATGTGAGCCTTCTATATAAGTGGTGTGGCTGGAACTGTATGCATTGCTGTGGTCTCATTAATACTTGCTGAAATAATGCTGACTGCATTATTTATTTGGCCTCATGGAATTCTCTTGCATTTCTCAAAGTTTTCTTGTTCCATTTAAATTACAGACAATTAGATGTTAAAGTAGCCATGGTAAGTATGGTAAAAGCAAAAGTGAGTCTGCCAAGATAGTCTGGCTGTAGGAAATCTCTCTTCCCACTGAGTTTCACCTCTGATTTATAGCATTCATTATCTATAGCTTTCTATCTGTCTATAGCTTTCATTAAGAAGCTGTAAGATGCTCTTGGAGAATATGATTGAATTCAAATTCCCATCAGTGGAGGCTACTATCAAGTGCTGCAAGGACTAAAAAGATTCAGTGGCGTGACATTGGAACATGATTTAAATTATGCCATATTCTACTGAGTAGTCAAGTTGTGGGATGTGGAACAAGCGTCATCTGGTCTCTAACCTAATTTCTCTGCACTTCTAAGAACTTTAGCTGAATATCCTAATTTCCCAGAGTATTAAAACTATAAAAAATATATAGATGGAAATTCTAAAACATTTCTGGCTAGGCAATTGGGGGCAAAGTTTATAATCTTATTTTTTCTGATGTCTTTTTAAACCCAGAATTCTATTCAGTTCTGCCAAGAATTGTCTCAACATTTGGAGAAAAGTTACATTTCCAAGCAGCTGAATTCCAATCAGGTTAGATCATTTCACATTAGAATTTTTCAGGCATCCTAAGAGAAGTTCCACATAACCACCGGCCTCATCTTTCTCATCTTGTATTGCAGTTTCATATGAATGACCTCACTAAAGTCCAAAGGGATGAGGAATGGAGAGAAAGGAAAGATCAACTGCATGAATGAATCAGTGCTTCATATCAGTTGCCCATCCCCTTTTATTTCTTCATTGCATTTCCTTTTGTAACAAGGAAAAAAAAGCAAGTGATGGCTCTAGGCAAAACCATCCCTTTCAATTGTTCATTAAAATGGGCAAATGATGATTGAAGGAGGAGGGAAAATCCCAGGAAGTTGCAGAGTGATGAAGGTAAAGTTTCCAGCAATGGAAAACAGCCACACCATTAGTTGCTCCAACACTGTAACATTCCTTTTTAATATTTCAGTGAATTGTTTGAAATATCCCTGGCTGGCATTATTGGAAGAAATAGAATTTATTCATTTTTTAATATAATGACATATCTCTTTCTCTATCTCCCCAATCAGATTCAACAAAATCAAAAAGGACACAAGCAAGCATGTGATCCTGATGGCTGTGCACCCAAGGACTATGCACATGATTGTGAATGCATGCAAAAAGCCTAGCTTGTCTAACGTTTATACAGTTCATTAATTCCGAAGAACCAAAGATTTGCCTTGAGAAGAAATAATTTCATGCTATTCAGGCCTGTATTAGCTCATCTTCTCTCTCTGCCCAAATATAATTTAAAGAACGGCATCTCATCTTCAATGTATTTTTTTCAGTGTGTTTATTCACTGATGTAGAAGAGATTATTTGATGAGATCTATGTATTAAGCTAAGTGCAAATGATTTGCTTACAAACATCAAAGTGCAGAAAAGAGCCCTAGGCTATTTGATTGGGTGCCAGTAAAACAGTTTCTTTCACAGAGTTTTAGGAGGTACAATTTTTACTGAGAATAATGTATAAAGCAATGGGACACTGAAAGTTTTCACCCAAGTGAATATAAAACTAAAGTATTTTTAAGAATAGCAAGAGACTGAGAAGAGAGGAATTGAGTTATTTCATATAAATTTTTTAGAAAGATTTACAAAATAACTCTAGCATAGATTTAGGAGAGGCTGAGTTTAATCTTAAATTATTTCTAATACACAAAATGGGATGCAAGCTCATAAAACCCATTTCCTCTCCCCTGGCTGGGTGGAATTTGCCCAGATATGATGCCTTCAATATATTGTGAGTTTAGCCTGGGCTGGTTTGGATATTGAAAACTGGGCTGGTTCTTGTTCATTCAACAGAAATCCAAGGAAGTGTACAGTTTTTAATGCAGTTACATCATGATCTCCGGTAAAGGTTTCCCTGCCTTGAGTTGAATAAAGCTATGGGTTGGAGTAAAGATGCAAAACTCTTGTGGGGGGGGGGAGGAAGTGTTGAAATCCTACATTTAGCACCTTTAGTGCTAAGGGTATGTATTTGGATATGGTGTAGGGAATTGGGAGAAGGTAACAGACTTCTCTAACAGTGCCTTATGAGGGAAGTTCTGATATCTATCCTGGGATCCACATTTGCCTGTAGTATTGCTGGCTAAGTTAACTAAAGATTGGGAAGTCAGCTGTCTTGAAAGAATGCATTGTCTATCCATTGCAAATAAATACTTGGGATATTTCTATGTGATAACAGCTGTAATTCTTCATGTTTTAGATACAAACTTGGATTTTGACATTTCCCAGAATTAAAATCCAGGACTGGACTATAATTGCTTAGGAACAGTAGGCTTGGCTGGTAAAAATGTTAAAGTATATACAGTTTATGAAAAAGGAATCGAAGGGATCAAGTCTTCTGCATCTGTCCAGTAAAACTCTGGTATTACAGATCCGAAGGTGGCATAATTACAGCAAGATTAAGGATTTTCCTGGTCACTTGAAGGACTCATTTCTCCTGAAATATGTTTATCTGAGAATCTGAGCTGGCGAGAACAACAAAGCAACAAAAGTGGGGGACACTTTTTCAGCTCCACATTTTATAAATGCTTTGTCAAAGTGCATCAGTACTGCATCTTAGGCATTTCCCTAAGTATACTTTATCATTTTGTTGAATTTACAAATGATGAGCAATGGGGTAATGAAATCATTATAATTATTTATAGGATATTAATTTTTAAAATTAAACTTTTTTGTTTAAAGATTTTTTTGTTTAGTTTCTAAAAAGATTATTTTTAGCATTTATTGATAGATAGAAGTTGTCTTTAAGATTTTACTGGAAAAAGCAACAGAAATATTTAAAATATAGATGTTATTTATGTAATGTATATTTTATTTTCTCCCAGATAACATCATGCCTTTTCTTTATAGTCTCTGTTAATTAAAGCATGGAAGTATCCCAGAGATACTGAAGCCAAAGGTCGTTTCTGCAATTCAGAGCTCTATAATTGTTTTTACTTTACAAAAGCCTCTCTTGTGTAGTGGTCCATAGAGATTTTAGTGGTCTGAAAAAAAGAAAATTGTGTTCAAATGAAAGGCAAAAAAAAATATGACTTGTTTGTTTTTTAAACCCAATCATGAGAAAAATATCACACTATTGTTTAAGTTTTTTTTTTTTTGGCTTGGGAAAAGAGAAAATGGTTTTTGTTTACAAGCAGATATTTGCAGGGTCCTTTTGGCAACATTTCTGCAAGCTCATGCTATCATACTCAAAATTTAGAAAGAAATCCTAGCATTAAAGTAAGACCATAATAGATGATAGATCAAGAGTTAGTAGATTGAGAGACGAGAGATGATAGATTGATAGATAATAATATTTTGGAATTGGAAAGCTATCACTATATTTTAAATGCATGTATTGCCACAATGACATTGTTTTACACATTAAACAAGATTGATATATACCAGTGGTGATATATATCTGTATCTATATACCACCACCAGTGGTGGTATATAGTCTGTATTATTTGTACTTTACTTGACTCTTAGTTTCTTCTTGTAGATGCCATAAGTATAGTCCTACAACCCAATCTTGATCTGAAAGTTGGGGAAGTATACAGCTGTGTATACTGTTCCTTATATGGCATATATGCATTGGCTATTTTATGCCTGAGTAACCATCCCATGGAAAATTAACCATCAGGTTATTGGTTAGCTTAAAATATCTGAGTGGAGTCAAAAGGCCATTGATATCAATGTATATATCAGTGATGGCGAACCTTTTAGAGACCGAGTGCCCAAAAACTGGCCCTGCCCCCGTTCCACCCTCTGCCCCGCCCCCACTCTGCCCCCCCGTCCCCTGCCCCACCTGCCCACAGGACCACTCACCGCCTCCAGGGCCTGCTGCAGATCGCCCAGGCAGCCCAGTAGCGCTATGGTGGCCACACCCTCTGCCCACACCCTGCAGCATCAACTGCATGATGGGGTGTGAGTGCAGAGTCTTGTCTACACTGCCTGGCTGCCATGTCCTTGGCTGCGCTGCTCTGTGTGGGCCACACTCGGGGGCGACTCTCCTTCAGGAGGGCTGCTGGAGAGGAGGTCACGTGAGGAGGCAAGGCTGGGGCAACGGCACGTGTGCTCACAGAGGGAGCTCCGAGTGCTGCCTCTGGCACCCGTGCCATAGGTTCGCCACCACTGGTATATATCAATCTTGAAGCCATATTTATTTTTACTGTATTTATTTTTCTCTATTAGACCCCAAAATATTTATCTCTTAATGTCCCCATTTGTCTGCCATTACTAATTATCTTTTAAGTATTTAAGCCTGAATCTCTCTCTTCAAAAATGTTTGTACAGTAAATACTTACAAATAAAAGCCATTTTTCTACATACTTCCATAAATATCTTATTACTAATTGGCAAAATATTATGTTTGTTCTGAATAACTGTATATCTAGAGAATTGCTCTACCATTTCCACAAATCTGAGTAAACATTCTTGAAAATCACTAAAAATGCTCAAGATACTGTCAATAGATAGCTACAACTTATGTTTAGTTCCCATAACCCAAATATTCTGAATGTCACAGATTATGTGATTCAGCATGCCAAAGCTTCCTATTTCAAATTAAATATTGAAGCAGATGCAGAACACTTTAGATGAGTTCTACATCATAATTACAGGAAAATAGCCCATTGGTATTTACCCAAATGAAAGAATTAAAAACTTACTTTTATCAAAGAGATAAAATTGGATGGAAAAAATCCATTTTGACAACTTTTCCAAATTTTTGTAATTTGTACATCAAAGGTTTTCTCCACATCTAACAGTCATGACATACATAACATACTGTATATTATATTTGTAAATATTATATTTTTATAATATAAAACATAGATTTCCATTTTAGATAGATAGATAGATAGATAATTTAATTTGTATACCGCCCTTCTCCCATAGGACTCAGGGCGGTTCACAGCATATTAAAAACAAATAATATACACACAATACAAAAAATACAAAATACAAAAATACAGAAATACAAATAAAATGTTCATGGAAAATCTAATACTGTAGTCCACTGACTTGATATCCTTTCATGAAATCAGTTTGTGCTTAGTAAATTATAGAATGTTTCTATAATCTTTGTATAAGGCTAGTTTGTGCTTGATGAGGCACTTTATTAGCTCTCTGAAGTTTTAATTGGGTTTAAACTTTACTGAGCATTTTTAAGCATTGCTAGGATGAAAGCAGAATAGGTATGTTTCAAATAATTTAATTATATGCTTTAGTTCAGTTTCATTTGTTTCTTTCAGAAAATAACAATTCTGAACTATGAAATTTTGACTATTTTTATATTCCAAATGATTTTGGGTGCACTTATTTCTATTAAGCAATATTAATTGTGTAAATCAACCAACATATTCTATAACAATCAAACCAGCAGCAATTTTGTTTTCATGATTAGTTCAAACATTAAAATACATGCTGAATATCAAATTGCTTTGAGTTTCTTAAAAAATCAATTTCATGTGCAAACTAGACATCAATATCTAAACTAATTCTAAAGATTTGTTTTTTAGGCAAACTGAAAATTGATTTATGTAATTTAAAATATTAATTCTATCCTTTAAGGAAAAATAATGTATCAGAAGGATTAAGAGCTTTTCATTCCCTTGCTTTCTCTATAATCACCCTGGGAGCTGCAAATGCTAATAAAGATCAGAATCTGGCTTAACTTTTCTGACTCTCAGAAAAAGGTTTAATTTTATTGTAATTTTAAACTCAGACTAAATTACATTTTAGTGGGTTGATTCATCCAGCCTTATCATAAGGCCTTACTACTGCATGTACTTTGGTGCACTCTACTGCCTCATATACAGTAAAGTAATCTTGGAAATATAAATCAAAATATAAGTATTGCGCTTGTGAATATAAAGCAATGTGAAATGTACACTCAAAACCTCAAGATTTTCTCTCTGTGAAATGCTTAAATAAATAAATAAATAAATATAATAATAATAATAATAATAATAATAATAATAATAATAATAATAATAATAATAATAATAATAATAATAATAATAAAGTTGGAAGGGACCTTGGAGGTCACCGAGTCCAACCCCCTGCTCAGGCAGGAAACCCTATACCATTTCGGACAAATGGTTGTCCAGTCTCTTCTTAAAAACTTCCAGTGTTGGAGCATTCACTGCTTCTGGAGGCAGGTTGTTCCATTGGTTAATTGTTCTAACTGTCAGGAAGTTTCTCCTTAGTTCTAGGTTGCTTCTCTCCTTGATCAGTTTCCATCCGTTGCTTCTCCTAACCACTTGTTATTTGAAGGTAAATAGTTGAGTCATATACCTCTAATACCTGTAAATAGGAAAACCATTAACAATTATATCCCTCTGCTACCAGTTCTTTTCTTGATTTTATTTTGTATTCCCCTGGCAAAATTCTAGTATCCCATGATAGGTTAGCCACTTAGATTTGCCTGTTATTTTTTATCTATAAAATGCTTCATGTGCTGAAAGCTACCAAGGGGTTTTGGGGCTCATCCTGGGTTTAATCTATTTCATGGTTTCAATATGGCATGTCTAACATAATGGTTTTTAAAATCCACATTAAACATGACTTATCATACAGCAAATATCCATGCCACCTGAATCCCAAATTGTATACTTCTAACTCCAAGAACCTTCTTTTTCTCAGCAGCATTCTCCCTTTCATCCAAACTGCAAGTTATAAAATAGAATTTCAGCTCAGGTAGACACAATTCCCCTTTCTTCTTGCATGTTGTAACACCTTATATTTAACTCCTATTTCTTTCCCTGCCTCACAAATTTAGATCTCTCCTTTTGTTACTGTTTAAATGGTGCATCATTTGTCAAAACATGTATTTTCTGAAATAAAAACATCAATCTAGACTAGACATTCATTTTTATCATAGAAATTTTCCCAGCAATGACAATTGCAGTTTCTCCATCTTAATACATGTTTTTTTTAACTTCATTCCCTGTCTTAACATGTTATTTTAAAATAAATACCATTCATTTTTGTCATACTGTTACCCAGATATTTTACTTTCTTCTCAATCTTAAAAATCTGTTTTACTCATTAATTCTGCTTGATGTTCGATTTTCATATTTTTGGGTTAATATCTTGATTTTCTGTTGTTAATTTTGAAACCTGCTCATGTATCGAATTCATTAATTTGACCATTAATGTTTTAATTCCCTTTAAAGGTTCTTTTAAAACCAACACCAAGTCATCTGCAAAAACTTTTAAGGTTCTTTTAAAATCTTTACTCCCCTAATCCTTTCTACTTGTTTTATATCTTTATTCAGTATTTCAAGAATACAAATAAACAAGACAACAGACAGTGGCCATCCCCCTCTTATTTCTTTTTATATCTCACAGAGTTTTGTTAGATCTCCATTATCAACTTTTTTTGTGTTTCTGTGGAGTGTAAATAAATCTTTTCCATTTTATAAAATTCTCTCCAAAAATTTAAAATTTTGAACAAGGAAGTCAAATTTAAATGATTAAACACCTTCTCTGCATCCCAGAAAATCAATGTGGCTTGTTTTTCATTATGTTGATCAAAATATTCCAAAATATCCAACACATTTCTAACATTCTCTTTTAAACTGTCCTTTAGGTAAAATCCACATTGATCCTCTGAATAAATTCCTACAAAATCATTCCAGTATACCAGCTAGAATGGCTGAGAACCATTGTAATCATTACAATGATTACATTACATTATCAAGTAATAATCATTATTTAATAGTTTGTTGTTAAAGTCATGTTAAAGGCAAATCTAAGTGGCTAACCTATCATGGAATACTAGAATTTTGCCAAGGGGAATACAAAATACCCTCTTTAGGTATTAGTACTATATTGGCCTGTTTTCAAATCTCTGACATTTTTTCCCCTGTAGGATAAATTAATTCTGTTTTGTAAAGGTTGTAAATATTCATCCACAAAACATTTATAAGAATCTGATAATTGATCTGGTCCAAGCACTTTCCTGGCTTTAATATTTTATACAGCTTCAGAAACTAACCTTATTATTCTAGGTCTGTTCATAATCGCTGTTTGTCTGTAATGTTCAGTAAATTTTGTTTATTTAAATATGCATCTATTTTATCCAGAGCAATGTCACTTCCTTTGTACAAATTGGAATAAGATTGATGAAATGCTTTTTGTATAATCATGTTATCCATTAATACAGTATTTCCCTCTTGTAATTTCCTTGTATCACTTTCTTTTCCTTTTCCTTTTGTAACTAATATATATGCCAACCAATTCTCTGGTTTGTTTGCAAACTCATTTTTTTTGCTTCACATAGCTGTATTTTATTTCCATTTCTCTTACTGTTAGCATAGATAACTGTCATTGTAAAAGCTTAATTTGTTGAGAAAAACTATTTTCTCTGGAAATGTCTTTAGTTCATCTTTTCTCTTTATTTTATCCAAAATAGCATTTAGTTTCTCTTGACCCTTTTTAGTTCATTATTATATTGTATAAAATAACCTCTTATGAAAGCTTTATTTGCATCCTAAACTTTTCTTAAATCAGCACCTTTACCTAAGCTATTTTCAAAAACTCTTTTAATTTCTTTTATAGTCTCCATTATTTCTTCTTTCTATAGCAACTATTTAGTCTTCACCTAAAAGAGCTAGATTTCCTTTTATAAGAAAATGATTATGATTCGAAAAAGGTCTTTGGTAATATCTGTACTTTAGAAACCTTAGTAGCAAAATTCTTTGAAAGCCAAATAATATCTATTCTTGAAAATGGTCTGTGTCTTTTAAAAAAAAGTAGGTATATTTTCTTAAATTATTTTTTCTGATTCCAAATATTAATCAACCCTAAAATGTCCATCAAAATTTATTGTCCTTTTTTCTAATATATTTCTCTTGCAGGCATATATTTTGTTTTGATTTTTTCCAAATAATGATTTTTTTTCTCTTTTGAGGAGCATTTGCTCCATTTATATTTATATTCCATATTAAGTATTTATAAACCATAATCAAGCCAATGATACTTTGGTTCTTTGTTCAGTATCATCTCTTTCAGTGTCTTGTTGTACCTGTTGAAATTTTTGTGTAGTCTTATCTGACACTTCCATTTGAAAGTTCCCCAATTTCCCTTTAAATTTTCTAAAACTACTCTCACTTTCTGGACAGAATTCACTCAAAATCTCTGCTATGTAAAAGTAAAAATCACACCTTCCAGTTTGCCCAATTGAAACAGAATTGTTCAATCTGCTTCAATCTGTCAGTCAAAAAAGAATAGTTTTTCCACTTACACAAGATTCTAATAGGAATTTAACAACAATTACATCTGTATTATCAATTTTCAGTCTTATATTATAATGCTGCAGGCAAATTTGATCCCTTGTCTACAAAGTGCATTAAAATCCTTAGAAACATTTCTTATTTTCATAAATCTTATAATTATTGTATATACTTTATCAATTTCTGTCTCTGTATCATCCTCATCTCAATCCAAAAAAAGTTGCTAAGGTTTAATAATCTTTTCTCTAACATTTTCATCAGAATTCTCTGGGATTGTACTAAATTTTTTTAAAAAATCCTTCTCTCTCAATACAGTAGAGCCAGATTATCTACTTCTTTTTCCAATTCTCTGTCTATAACTTCTATCTTACTCTCCAGAATTTCAGTTTGTTTTAGAGTGCTTTCTGTCTTTTACTTTTATTTTTTCATGTCTTTCATCTATTGTTTTTAAAAGCTTTCAATTTGGTATCAAATGATTCAGCTAATTTACTGCCCAGTTCTTCATAAATTTTTAGAGCAAAAAAATTCTCTATCTGTAGGTTGCTCTAGCAATCTGGTCTTCCCCTCCATATTTTGCCACTTTTTTTAGTGGTTGCCACTATAATATTACAATAATATGTATAAAATGAAAGTGTCATAATTGCAAGGGAAAAAGAAAAAGCAAGCTTAATTTTGTCTTCCTGTTCCTTTAATATTTTTGTCTCAAAATGGTACTCTGTAGTTACAGTTAACATCACAGTCTGACTTACCTTTATTGTTTGCACTGTTTAATGGTAAACAAGAAATATTCCCACAAGATTCTGGTTTGTTAGTCTATTTTTATTCCAACTTGTTTAAAAGCACTTTCACCAAAAATTAATCTTTCAAAAAAACTATCCCTTTTATCAGTTTTAAATTTTCTTATGTCCATTCCTTGATCAGCTTTTTGCTAAAAGTTTTTAAATCTTTAAAATCATTTTTTCTCTTTGTTGACTTAAGAAATGTTTTTCAAGGTTCCAACTAATGAAACCAAATAAAGCAGAACTCCAAGACTTGAAGTTTCCTCAAAGCGCATGTTTATTGGATACATAATATTGGCATAGTCAAAAGTAAAACCAACTCTAAATTTTTCCCTAGAGATTCAATGTAACTAAATGTAACATTACCCTCCCCTCTATTATGCTATAAATCATGCTACCCAATTAAAGTAATTGGCGTGCTCTGCAACTCATCTTTGCTCCTCCTTTCAACATCTGTGGGAATGACCTTGGTTCCCATGGGACCGCTCTGTGCTTAGTCTAGCATATTTTCATTTTCTTTCCTCCTCCTCCCAACCTATGTGGCAACTTACAATGACAAAGATGGCTTCAGCCAGTCTTGTTTCAGAAGTTGACAGTGTTATTGCTTAGAAAATCTTTCCTTAGCTATAATTAGTTACATCCCAAGGTATTTAACAAATTTAAGACTAGTACAAACCTTGTGTCCATAAAGAGTTCATTATGCTGTGAGCTTGATTGAAATTACCTTGGTGAAATGAACAGCATAGAAGCTTAATAAATAAATATATAAAAATAAATAAATTCCTTGATTCCCAGCCACTAAACTCATGAGCTGACTGCAAAACCCTCATTTCCTGCAGTATATTCAAGGAGACTAGCTGTTCAGAGTACAAGTAGGCAAACTCACAATCTGTCCTTTATCTGGAAAGATCTCACCAACCAGAATTCACTTTCTAGCCTCCAATCTCTGTCCTTTCAGGAAATCTAATTTGCTATGAATCCTCACTGGAAGTTTCAGGATCCAGTTGTTTTGATGGTCAACAAAGTGAATGAGGACTTCATAGCATGCTTGGAGATAATCTTGTTTTCAATGAGTTATAAATAGATGGCTTGGTCTATAATTTTGTCATTACTATCTTCTCCAGGCATTCTTCCTAAATATATGAATTTTGTTTTCCTGTATATACAGAAGAGCTGTTCATTAATTGGACCAGGAAAAAAATTGCCAGTTATTTAACTAGTTTCATCAATTTGAGAAGGGCATTATCATGTTCATAACGTAAGATGAAGAATGCTTTCATCTCGTTTTAATTAACTGCATGTGAAACATTAAATTTGCCATAGGTTTTGCATACATTGGAGATCCCGGGCACATCCATCAAATAGTTTTTCTCAATTTCAGGATTTTTCAGTTACATGAACTTCAACTTCCAAAATTCTTAGGAAAAGCCACAGTTGCCAGAGAACTTTACAAAGTGAAATTTCTTATCTGGAATACACATTGTTTGAGGGAAGCTGCATTAGGTGAGTTTGTGTATGGCTAGTGGATTGCATTATGGCTTGGAGGGTGGCATACACCTAACTCACATTTTTAATTTATGCCATAAACTATTAGCTCAAGCAAATTTCCAAACATATCACTAACTAGTCAGTAGTTAAATCCAATTTGATAACTGGATCCTCATATAAAGGATATAAATTATAACCAATATAAATTCTGTTCGTTTGCAAACAATGAAACCTATGCGTCATAACTGTTTCTTTGACCTTCCTTTGTCTTCTGGGATTACGCAAACTCATGCTGACTCCATGTTTATAATTATAATCATTTCTGAATTTCAGTTAATGACAAGCAGTGGAAGATACTGACCTTAACATCTGCTTAATGGTTTCTGACGGATCCCCAGTTATCTTGTATGGGAGATAGAATGGTAAATAAAAGACACGATTATGAAATAGCCGTTAATGTTTTGAATTTTGATTTGTTTGTGGTTTTATGCACTTATGAACTGGTTGTGCCTTGGTCAATAAGGGAAGTGCTGTTATTATTTCTTCTACTAACTTAGTTCAAAGAAGTTTCAAGCAATGTTTTAACTATAACTTTCTTTTTCTAAGAACTTCAGTTTGATTTTTCATCTTCATACTCTTTTCATTGTCTCTTAATCTCAATAGTGACCTCACATTCTCCAAGTAAATGTCAAATCATAATAACTTCTCCACTTTGTTCTAAAAAACGTGATCAAGCTTCCCTTTTTGGAAAAATCTCATTAGTGAGAGTACATCTCTTTTTAATTGCTCCACTGAACCCTTTATGCCCTCTAGGGATATCTTCATATCCAGTGCTCACTGCATTGTCATGTTGATAGGTTTCACTTGTGACTCATCTAAAGTCTGTTTGCAATAGACCTTTCCCAGATAAGTTAAACCACATTAAAAAAAAATAAATCTATTTCACAGAGTTATTTTGTTGTTAGCAGAAAGCACCCCAATCTCTATGGACAGAAATTCCTTTAGTTAGGATATGCAGAAATATGCAACTGCTAGTGTGTCTTTCTTTCTTTGGTAAAGACTATTTAAAGACTATTTTTTCAGATAGATGGCATGTATAATATTGTAAGATGTACAAATGAGCAAGCTAGATATCTAAATAACATCAATCCTTCGTATTCTGTTTTATTGCTGTCTCCTCTACCAGCTATAACTGACTAACTCTGACTACAATAGTTGATTTTGACAAATGAGATTAAGGCAAAATTGTTATGCATTGATTTGCAATGTGATTGACTTTACTGAACCTAATTATAGTTTGATGATTTATTATAAGACTATTATTTGTTCCTTGAACTTTATGTATTATTGCCTCAATATAATTTAATTATTACATTGTTTTTATACAGTGTAGATTAATTGTTTTTGTTGAATTTCTGTTTTATTTCAGGATTGGTGATATAATTTACCTCTATCATTATATTTGGCATGCAGTAAAATTAACAGAGACATTAATCTAGTCTTTTGCAGCTGTTGACTTTTTTCTAGGGAAACAGTCTAAAATTATAACTAAGGGTTGCTTAAGAGACAATCTTGACTATATAATAGCTGCAAGAAACTGCTATAGAGTGGGACTTAGAGATTTCTGGGACTAGTTGATAAAGCATAAACAGAGAGGAACAGAATGGGGTGGGTGGAATGAAATCTGTCTATAAGAACTGTAAGTAATAAATATTTATTGCACAAGGGCAGCAAAGGGCTGGTAAAACTACTTGAAAGGATAATGCCAAGAAATGCAAATCATGCAGAATTCTTCCTTTTTCTCACTTTAAGGAGATTAAAAAAAAATTGGTCTTCTTTTTCCAACATCCTATATTCATAGAGTAGGTGTATTCAAGATACACAATACAGGTTAATTCATAGAAACTCAACTACTCCGGCACTGATGCTCACAACTTGGAAAATCTGATTTCTGATTTGATAGTA
>NW_015386742.1:71260-81829 GCF_001527695.2 Protobothrops mucrosquamatus | reverse complement strand
AAAAAGTTGGAAGGGACCTTGGAGGTCATCAAGTCCAATCCCCTGCTCATTATTTCTTTATGCTTTCTTAACACAGAATGATCCTGGAAGAGAAATAATTAGAGAATATTATTACAAGATTGAATCTGGGTCAGTAGGCTTCATTTGTGAGAGAACAGTATTATTTGTAGAACTTTAAGCTTGTCTTTTCACCTAACTTTTTGACAGCTTAAAAATGCAAAATATTCAGACTGATTTTAAATAATATACTTCTGCAAAAATATATACTACTTAATGTTGGGAACATTGATTCAGATAGGTGATGAGTACACATCTGAAACAGCTTGGGATTCAATGATGTTTAAGACCTTGAAGCACTTTTATACAGTGAAGCATCAACTAAAATTATATGCATAGTATAATGAAATGCAAAAAAATGTCATCTGTGAGAAAGATAGTTATACAGTATATCTAGACAGCTTCAAGCTATTCAATCCACAAAGAAATCTGATAACTAACAGTTGGTGCATCTTAATGTCTGAAATGTGGATTCTTGAACTAATAATTTGGGCACCAAAAAATGGAGCATACTTGGACCCACTTGTTTATTTCTTGCAGAAATCCATTACAGGCTGAGAAATTCTCAGAGGTAAAGTCCAAATGTCTTAAATTGCCAAGGCCTAGAAATACTGGACTAGATTATTTATTATTGCTAAGATAATTTTATAGGCATATACATGAAATAACTAGCAATTGACATTGACTGTCATTTAAATTAGGGTTTTTGTGAGTGTTTCATTGTAATAAATGCATCTGTGTACATTTTGGTGTGTGAGCAATCCTCCTTAGCAGTACATTTTGGTATGCTATTTTCACAAAACATAGGCTTTATTATTTCTTCTCAATATGTAGGTTTTATAATGCATTTTTTTAAAAAATGATTAAATTGTAAAATTTGGAAAAGCATATTTTTTAAATAATTAAGTTTTAGTTTGCATTCTGAACAGAAGTTTCTTCTGTAACTTCTATATTTTGCAAGATGGTGATTGGGATGATAAGTGATGGTTTTGCTTTATCTATTAGACTACCAGAATCTCCATTTGAAAACAGTCTCTGGATTGGAGATGGACTGGAGTGAATCAAGCAAGTTGGAGAAGAAACTACAAACTACAGTACTGCTCTGACTTGATAGAAAAGACTTTTACATATTCAAGATGTTCCCAATCCTGGCTATCCAAAGGAGCGAGAAAGAGTGCCAGAAATAGATAACACTTTGATTTCTTCATGATTGATTTGCAAAACAGACCACTGCAGAAAACATGTCAACAATGGATGGTGTGCCTTCAAGTTTTCCCTTCTAATTTCCATTCTAATTTCAGGAATAGATGGCTGGCACAGCTCATCACAGGATCTTTAGCAGTAGACAAGCAAGTCTGTTGGATTGGACTCCAAGACTCCAGGTAAACATTGAGGGAAACCACCCTCAGCAATGTGATTTATTTAGTTTACCCTATTCATCACCCTCATTTTAAAGGACAGCTTCCAGATAGTTATTGCCTGTTGCAGTATTCAGTGACTCTACTATGATTGCTTGAAGAAAAATGGTATATTCAGCTTCCGCTGACTCGTCTTCAGTCTGATATCTGAAACCAAGCCCTTAGTGTTAATCATAATATTTATTTTTTTAATAATCATCTGCTTTGGTTGCATCAGAGTCAGCAGTACTCAGGCAATAAATAATTAAATGAAAGAAAATAAGTGGTAGGAAAGGAAGTTACTATTGATTTTCATGGGTATGACTAAATTCCCTCCTGTACTTAATTTTTCCTCTGATAATAAACCAGACACAGTGCTTTTCTTCTAATTTCCTTTGAATGGAAATGACTTCATCAAGATATTTCAGATTAAATCAACCCTTCTCTTCTCAATTTACCCATGAGATTTGTTTAATCACTGGAGCATTTGTCTGCTTAAAGAGCAAAGAAAAAGGCAAAAATGTAAGCTCTTTCCAGATGGCGTTCAATTTGAGTAGAAATAAAGGGCTCCTATATTACTGCAACCTCCACTGGAGTCGATCGAAGTACAGAATCTCATAAAATGTAGACTATTCTTGGTGACTTAATCACAACTAGCTTGGAAGCTGTAGTTGGCTATTTGTTTGTATTTATTCTTCATGCACACATTTAAAAACAAATGAACAAGATTTTGTTCCTTTCAACCATGTACCAAATATTCAAAATGGGATGGGACACCATTGTAATTCTTCTCAGGTACATGTAATTGAGTGTGGTCTGTCAGTTCACAACTTTTTAATTATCACTTTAGGCACAGAGTGGCGAGCTTTTTTAAATGAACTAAACTTTCACAGTGAACTTTCATAAATGAGCTAAATATTCACAGCCAACTTTGAGCACAGCAACATTGCAGTCTTTTCCTTTTTAAAATCATGAATTTATAATGTCAAATCTCTTGTTTGACATTGTGACTCCTCTTTCTAACCTCATGCTCTCTATTGTATAATGCAAGGTTGTCATATGTACCATAACTATGATTATATCCTTAATTTAAAAAATTGACAAATCATTATTGAATGTTTTAAAATTTATATATTTTAAAAAGTTTACTGACTAGCTAAAAAGTTTAATAGAGCACAGAGAATAATTCTGTTATGATAATCTTGTAAATTATAATTTATTTTCTCAAAGCTGCAAGAGGTCTGTTTGTGAGCCTATCATAGAAATTTAAGGAGGATTGTATCACAAAGTATTTTTACATAATCATGTTGCTGTTTAAAACTGGAAAGTGTCAAACAAACAAAAGGGAAAAATACCTTTGATAGTTGACCTGGCATTTTTACCTGTATTATTGTTCTCAAAAATAAATTCCTCTGCTTCAAGCAATAGCCTACTTTCTACATTCTTTAAATCCTGGTTCAGAATGAACCCAGTTTTTTCCCTTCTAACATGTCTTTGTTTACTTATGGATTAAAATTCAGATTAAAATATGTCAACTTATTATTACTGTCAAAAAGACTAGAGTGAAGATTTTTTTTTAAAAAAAAATGCTATGTGTACTGTACATATTGATTTTATTTTATCTGTTTGTATAATATTCCTTGTGATTAATAGTATAGTCTTGAACACAGTACCCCTTGAATTCAAATATTCTTGGAAAATGAGAATTGACAGGGAGTTGGTTAGCATAACTTTTAAAATGTGTTCTGTGTCTCTAAACAACTCTGAGGGGGATTTTTTTGGTATACATATTTGTCAAAAGACTAAACTACAGGAAGTGACTTTGTGAATTTATAAAGCATAATTAATATCAGCTCCAGTATTTCCTGAAGAATGTATAAAAACCCTTAAACAAAATTAAACAAAATATCCTAACAAATATAAGTTAAAGGGTGGCATTCTAAAATTATTACCATGTTTTGAAGTATACATTAAAACAGAACAGTTTTGTGCTGTTTGAGCTTTACTGTACACTGCTTGAAGTGTGCTTAATAAGTAACTAAGTCATATGCCACAGTTTAAAATGCTTTTCATCCTTATTTATTACCTTGAATAGATGATATTTCTTGAGACCTATTGAAACAGACAAGTGACTTCAGCACAGATAGCATTTGAAGGACTGGGCCATGGATTCACACAAGAGAAAGATATGTTAGGTTTTCCATTGTCTACAGTGTGATATAAAGTGAATAACCCTATTCAGAGTTTCTGGGATCTGTTTCAATTTACATTGCTCATTAATGTTAAAAGTATTTATGATATCACTTGCCAACTGAATTTTTCTGCTTTCTATATCACAAAAAAATAGGTTAGTTTGCACATGGATAAACATGTGGACAGATATCCCACATCAAAAAAGCAGCACTCAGAATCCATCAAGATATATTTTTCCAGGATATTTGACTTCTGATCTGAAAGTGGCCATTTTTCAACAAAAGGGATTCAAAGAGAGACACCATTGTAAAACTGCTAAGTGGAATTTGCTGGCAAGATTGATTACATTTGTTTAGATCTTCATCAAATGTAAGTCAACTTTTTCCTACTACAGATGGGAAGTAAGCATAGCAACACAAGTACAGCAGAGCTATTAAGACCATGACCAATTACTGCTATTGTGAATGCCTAGTAAGCTTCTTTTGTTTATAGATATTAGTTACCTTTGCAGATATTTCTTTCTGCAGCTGTCTTTGGCTGTTGCTTTAGCTGCTGCAGAACTCTTTTAGGTTACATTTTCATTGTCGTGATTTTTATTCACTTTGCATATATTTTGTAAAAAAGAGGAGTCATATCATTATTAAAATGGATAAAATGATAGTAATCATTATAGAACTGTGCATTTAAGAGTCTCAGAACTTGCCTCCTTTTTCACATCACTTTGTCTGATTCCTATCCCCTTTATACCTGCATATTTATGTATCAATACCAAAGATTAACCTTTCATGTATTTGATGAAACTGGTGTGCAGGTACTTAAAAACTATGGAAAAGTAATAATATACCACAACATTTTTGTGTCCATTTGCACAAATGGCATTTGTAGTCTGGATCCTCAAGCTACATAGCTGTTGAAAAATGCTATGTTAACAAAAATTGCTATTTGGGTAAGCTAATGGGGAAAATATTTTTTCATAGCAATTTTAGAAATTTGGTCATGCAAATCCTGTTTGAACAGATTTATTTATTCCATCAGGTAATGTACCCACATTGTGCATATGTCTCTGTTATAGAAATGAAAATCAGCACAGATGTTTAAAATCTTTTTACTTAAAGAAAAATAGGCATAAATTTCAAAAATCAGAAGGAGTTAAAATAATTGTGCACAAAATGAGTACTTATGAAAAATCAATATGCAATATGGTCTCCCACACATAACAACTATATTTCTTAAAGGCTAAAGCATTAAGCATACTTACCATAATGAAACAATTGTTCAAAAAATGAAGCTTGAAAGGTTTTTATTCGAATACTTATGAGCTTTCTGCATTTGAAAAGATAACATTTCTGTTGGAAAGCATTAACTACGTGTTAATGTTTATATTCTTGGAATAAGCAGGTCTTTATGACCTGGCTTTAAGAATCAGATGGAACAGGTCATTCAGAATCATTGTTACAAATAAACTGCCTTTATGAAAGTATGGACAAAATGAATAAAATACATTAGTAAGAAGAAATCCCACACACTTTTATCACAACTCTTTGATTGCCTTTTATTTTTCTTGTTAAAGTTTTGTTAACTTTAATATGATATGTTACTAATATATACTGAAAAAATAATGTTTCATTAGTTATCTAACATGTTTAAGGTGGACAACACTTTGATTTCTCTATATCTTGTCATGCTGATGAAGATCCAAGTGGCTTCAGCTTAGAGAAGGCTTCAATAGGCACCTCATGTATCCCTTATATTTCCATATAGAATTGTGAACAGTCAGAGGTTAAAGCTGAAAGAGAAGTAATCAACCATTCTTAGCAATAGAAAGATTAGATTTCGAACCATATTATGCCATGGTTCCGACAGACATAGACAAATAAAGCAGAGCTCTGAGGCTTGCAAGTTCCTCAAAGAACATGTTTATTGATACAAAGTATTGGCATGTCAAAAGTGAAACCAAGTCTGAATAGACACGTAACAATCCCCAATACAAAGTTAAGAAATCCCACCCCTAGAGCTCTGCAAACTTCTACTTTCCCCAATATATCTTCTTGGCGGGCTTTTCACGAAACATTCAGCCTATAGTCCCGGGAACAGCCGATGATCTTGATTCCCATGGGAGAAAATCTGTTTAGTCTAGCGAAGCACCTGGTAAACCTGCTTGGTAGATCGTACAGACTGGTCTGCAGTTCACTGTATCTTGTTTTTCATCCTTTTTTGAAAATAGTTATTTTACCCATTTCCCAATACTTGGAAAGTTTCATTTATTTATTATTTATAAAACCTTTCATGCCATTTCAAAGCAAACCCAACTGAAAATTAGTCCAAAGTAATGGATTATTTCAGATAATCTATGTATTACAAGACCATTTACATAATCCATTTAAACAAGGATGATCAGCAAATCTCTACTCTTGGATATAATGAGTCCTGGGTCATACAGATAGTCTTTGACTTATGACGACAATTGAGTCCAAAATTTCTGTTGCTAAGCAAGACATTTGTTACATGACTTTTGCCCCTTATAATGACCTTTCTTTACCACAGTTTTTAAGTGAATCACTGCAGTTGTTAATTTAGTCACGCAGTTGTTAAGTGAATCTGGCTTTCCCATTGACTTTGCTTGTCAGAAGGTCACAAAAGGTGATCATATGATCCAGGGACACCATCATAAATATCAGTCAGTTGCCAAGCATTTGAGTTTTTCACACTTATGACCATGAGGTCATAAGTGTGAAAAACTTTTTTCAACGGTGTTGTAACTTTCAGTCACTTTTCAGTGCTGTTGTACTAAATGAACTATTGTAAGTTGAGGACTACCTATAGATGTTTCCTGATTATGTCTTTATTAAACTACAGTAATTCTTTTTCAGCCTGCTATTCACAGTTGTCTACTAGAGCATATATTTTCTTTGGAAAGCAAGCTAAAACTGTACTAAATTAGTTTTGTCTTCCCTTTCTTCCCACCCCAGTTAGCCTTTTGCTATCCAATTTCTTTAGACTTTTAATATAACTGAATGTGAATAAGTGATTGTTGTTGCCCTTAGTATCCCTCACTAAACTCATATAATTCTAAATTTTATCTTGCCTGGCATCATCTCTATAATTTTGGCCTATGTGTGTATTGGTTTTGGGGTTTTTTTTGGGGGGGTGTGATCTAGCCTTTTTGCTTCCTCCAAAATGCATCAATATAATGTCTTCACTAAGCTTTTCATGCAGCCTCTTTCATTTATCTTTCTGACTTCTTCCCTATGTCCCTTGTTGATATTATTCATAACTAGTTTTTTACATGAACCATTACAGTTCTGAGCCAATTTTCACATTGACTTCTGCTCACCAATCCTATTCAGTGACACTCTGAATTTACTTAAATCTTCTTTCTTGAACTCTAAAGCACACATATAAGTATATTCAGCTTTGATTTGCATAAAATCAAGAATGTCAAAATTAAATGTCAATTTTCTCCCAAAGTTCCTGCTGATTTTATTTGTAAAACTCTTCCCTATTGGTTAGGACAATCTCAAGGAAAACAAATCCCTTTTTGTCTACCTTTTCAAAACAGAAAGCTTTCTTTAAGGCATAAAATTTTTTGGGACAGCCTATGCTTAACATGTGGATGACATTTTTCAAATAAGCATAAGCTGTCAAAGAGGTGTGATGAAATATGGTAATGATATCTGAAGAGAGGATTATATGGATTAGTAATTGCAAATATTACAACAGTAATGTTGGTATATGTTTACCATTGTTAATCATTAATTGCTAATTGTTAATTGACCATTAATCAACTATTAATGGATAGTTATATTGGAAAAGGTAAAGATTTCATGCAAAACATGCACTCAAATTTGTTGGAAATAATATACAATATATTTGAAACAAGTTCAGAAGAGTCAGGAAAACAATGGAATGACATAGCATTGCCAGCCCTCGTGAAGATTTGGGCATTCTTATGTGTTTCAATGCACCTTAAAATCTTACACTGCTGTGATTTAAGATCTATAAGTATCTTACTTATTACACATAATTATTCTTTGAGGTGCTGAAGGGATTATCATTAAAAAGAGACTATATTTCATCTTTAATAAGAATACAATAAATCTCAAGTTTTTATAGGGAGATGTTTAATGAAATAAGATCAATAAGCAAATGAGGAACTGAATACTTATCAAATTTGAGCTTCTTACATACATTCAATGGAAGGCAATTAAGAAGAAATAAATTTATTATTTACCAACTTTGAGCAACGAAGTCAATCACTGCGCATTAATGGAAATATCCGAATAATCCATATCATTCCCTTCTGTATAAGATAACTTATGTGTGCTTCTTCCTAGGCTTATGGTGTCACCTTTGTTTTTGATTTCACTCAGTGTGTTTGTTAGTGTTTCTAACAATTGCTCCTTGAATTCTGTGTAGTATTGAGTCATTTTGGAATTGGTCCCTTCCCATGTTTGATTTGATTTAGTGCCTCTTTTGTTTCTTGGATAATTATTGGTTTACTTAATATTTGTCTATGTTGATCATTAAACTCTTTAAGGACACAATTTTCTGTGCATTTGTTCATAACCACTTCACTGAGGTTAGCAATGGAATATAGTTTCTTGAAAAACGCTGCCAATTCTATTTCTTATCTTGTATGTTACAGTACAGTCACTTCCTTTGTAGCCGATATATCTGTGTTTCTTTATTTTTTCTAGTCTGATATCCTAAGAATATATTTGCTTATTTGCATGTTCAACATTCTTTTCTTTAGCAAATTTTCTTTTCCTTTGTAATTTTTTCATTTCCAATAAAAGAATGTTGAACATGCAAATAAGCAAATACATTTCTTAGGATATCAGACTAGATAACAAATAATTGTTGCTTCACTTTTCATCTGTTGTCTTATTTCTTTCAGTTGTCTTTTGGGATTAATTCTGTCCATTTGTTCTAATTTTCTTATTTTAGCATGTAACTGTTCTTTAAATTTATTATAGTCTACCTTTTGTTTTGCTTCTAGATTAATAAAAACATCCTTCATATTTTCTGAGCTTGTTTCTCAAATGATGGTAACAGAGATTTATTTACAATTATTTTGAAGAAAAATTCAATTCCTTTTTGCAATTTCTGTAGAACATTGTCCTGAAATAGCAACGTGCATCTGAAGAATAGTTTTTATTATAATTGGATTGTGGTCTGCATATATCATAGAGATAATTTGTGTTTCTTTAATGTATGGATAATCTCGGATCCTCTAAGTTGTAGATAGATCAAAAGTTATACCGACTACACACGACTCTTTTTTCACATTAGAGGAAACCTAAAATGTCAGAGGTACTTAAATAGTATACGGTTAAGCAATTAGATAACCTTTTTAGTAAACGCTTTCGAAAGGTTGAAAAGAGGAAACTTTGCTTAACAGGTTTAAGTTTTAGATTTAATCCATTCATGTTTCCACAAACAAATATTTCACCTTCTTCCATGTCTATTAACTTCTGAAAAATGTATTTTGTAAAATTGTTATTTATTTTTATTTGGAGCATAAATGGAGAGCAGGATTGTTATTTTACCTTTATATTTTTCCAATATCTTACAAGCTGATGACTTGATATTGTTATTGTTATTCCATTTTTTTTGGTTTCTTCCATGGCTCTATATTTTGTCTTTTGCTTTAACAAATGAAAATGTCCCATTTTATATGGGTTTTTTTTTTTGTAGACAGACAATATCATTTTAATTTTTTTCAATTTGTTAAACGTTTTGATACAGTTTTTTTGTGATTAGACATTGAGCCTAATTAATATTGTCTCTATTTTAAAGTCAGTCCAGTGCTGCTCCCATATCCAGTTTCCATCAGGCTGGCAGGATTTTGTTTCGTAAGTGATAAAATGTATTCCATATGTTTGGAAATTTTTTTTAAATTGACTTATATAAAAATATAGAAGCTGTTGTATATATTGCAATGGAACATAAATATAGTTTATAATAATTTACATTTAATGAAATCAATCGTAAAATATTAATAAACAAAAGATTAGTAGTGGTACAGTAGCTATGACTTTTTAGTATATGTGTGAACAAATATTTCTCTATATCAGAGCTTTTCAACCTTTTCACATGACAATATTTGAGTACCTCTAGTGCTTAGCAGAGTGTCAAAAACTTGATGACTAAAAAGGGGGGGGATTTTGGGTTTTACTGATTAGATTAATTTGTTGTTATAGAAATGGCTAGTTTATAATATTATGGAAAAGTAAAAAGTGAGGTTCAATGTTAATACTTCCTTCTACTGCAACAGAGGAAGTCTGTTCTTTTTCCCTTCTCCCCCTCACTTTCCCCCCCTTTTTCCTCCCCACTGTGTCCTACTATTTGCTTTTGTATTTTTCTATTTTATTCTATAATCTAATAAAATATTACAAACTGTAGAAAAAAGTAAAAAAGTACCAGTTTTAATTTCTTTGGTGGTTGTTCCTTTGCTGAATCACTTTCCCTTTGCACTGACAAATGTATAATGAATTTATCCGTGTTTATTAATATGCACCACTACCAGCTAACTCAGGGTTCTTCAAACTTGACACTTTTAAGACTTGTGGACTTCAACTCCCAGAATTCCTCAGCCATTATGGCTGGTTGAGGAATTCTGGGAGTTGAAGTCCACAGGTCTTAAAGTTGCTAAGTTTGTAGACCCCTGAGCTAGCTAGTCCACCCTTCTTCCTCTCTCGCTTCTGAGCTCTCCTTCCACAGTATTTATTTATTTATTTATTTATTTATTTAACAGGATTTATATGCCGCCCTTCTCCCCATGGGACTCAGGGCGGCTCACAGCATATTAAAACATCATACAAAAAATTTCCCCTACTAAAAACCAATTAAAACCCAAATATTGGTAGCTGTGGCTCTTTAAAATCGTTAAAAATTGTCCCTATTTAAAACTCACCCTAGG
>NW_015386742.1:57073-69459 GCF_001527695.2 Protobothrops mucrosquamatus | reverse complement strand
TATTAGAGCCTAGGAGATTCAACATCTATCTAGTTTTCAATATGGCTGATGTGTGCTGAGAAAAAAGTGTAATCTCCTTTGGATTTTACAGTCTCCATGAATTTATCATATGCCAATTCGTTAATCTATTGGAAAAATCATTTGCGAAAGCTTTCCAACTTTTCTCCTTTGAAACGAATTGTCCAAATTCAAAATCTAACAATCCATTCATGTTTCCACAAACAAATATTTCACCTTCTTCCATGTCTATTAACTTCTGAAAAATGTATTTTGTAAAATTGTTATTTATTTTTATTTGGAGCATAAATGGAAAGCAGGATTGTTATTTTACCTTTATATTTTTCCAATATCTTACAAGCTGATGACTTGATATTGTTATTGTTATTCCATTTTTTTTGGTTTCTTCCATGGCTCTATATTTTGTCTTTTGCTTTAACAAATGAAAATGTCCCATTTTATATGGGTTTTTTTTTTTGTAGACAGACAATATCATTTTAATTTTTTTCAATTTGTTAAACGTTTTGATACAGTTTTGTTGTGATTAGACATTGAGCCTAATTAATATTGTCTCTATTTTAAAGTCAGTCCAGTGCTGCTCCCATATCCAGTTTCCATCAGGCTGGCAGGATTTTGTTTCGTAAGTGATAAAATGTATTCCATATGTTTGGAATTTTTTTTTAAATTGACTTGTATAAAAATATAGAAGCTGTTGTATATATTGCAATGGAACATAAATATAGTTTATAATAATTTACATTTAATGAAATCAATCGTAAAATATTAATAAACAAAAGATTAGTAGTGGTACAGTAGCTATGACTTTTTAGTATATGTGTGAACAAATATTTCTCTATATCAGAGCTTTTCAACCTTTTCACATGACAATATTTGAGTACCTCTAGTGCTTAGCAGAGTGTCAAAAACTTGATGACTAAAAAAGGGGGGGGATTTTGGGTTTTACTGATTAGATTAATTTGTTGTTATAGAAATGGCTAGTTTATAATATTATGGAAAAGTAAAAAGTGAGGTTCAATGTTAATGCTTCCTTCTACTGCAACAGAGGAAGTCTGTTCTTTTTCCCTTCTCCCCCTCACTTTCCCCCCCTTTTTCCTCCCCACTGTGTCCTACTATTTGCTTTTGTATTTTTCTATTTTATTCTATAATCTAATAAAATATTACAAACTGTAGAAAAAAGTAAAAAAGTACCAGTTTTAATTTCTTTGGTGGTTGTTCCTTTGCTGAATCACTTTCCCTTTGCACTGACAAATGTATAATGAATTTATCCATGTTTATTAATATGCACCACTACCAGCTAACTCAGGGTTCTTCAAACTTGACACTTTTAAGACTTGTGGACTTCAACTCCCAGAATTCCTCAGCCATTATGGCTGGTTGAGGAATTCTGGGAGTTGAAGTCCACAGGTCTTAAAGTTGCTAAGTTTGTAGACCCCTGAGCTAGCTAGTCCACCCTTCTTCCTCTCTCGCTTCTGAGCTCTCCTTCCACAGTGTAGTAAGAATGCACACATCCCCTCCCAATCCCTTCCTGGTATCCTTAAAGACACAGGAATCAAGTGCAAAGCAAGAAAGGCTCACAAAATAAAGAAACATATAAACTCCATTTTTTTCTTTAATCTGCCTCAGGCATGTCACATTTAACAGTGTTGCAACCCAAGACTGAAAGGCTCTGGCAATTGCAAACGCTTTAGCCTTAAATTAAGCCTGTTTACCTTCAAAGAAAACTTTCTAAAAGCAATAAACAGACTCAAGATAAGGGGGTAAAATTAATTACATTTGTTTAAAGGGATTAAAACTATGGAAGTCCACACTTTGGACTCATTGCTAGCCTAAAATACAGACTAAAATATTCCAATAACCAAAGCACACAAACCAAGCCTCTGAATTACAAAACGCTGTAAAAACTGTACAAAAATCCGTATGGTAACCTAATCAAGCTACCAGATGATCCAGAACTAAATAAACCCACCTCCTTTTCGACATGTTCGTCTGCCAGCTTTTCATTTCATCAGTGCTGATTGCATTCTCCTGGCTGGAGAAAACAAACCAGGGGACCTTTTCTTCCAGCAACAGCTGCTGCTTCTTCCCTGTCCCTGTTTTCTCCCTGCCTGCTGAGCTCTCCTTCTCTTTCCCTGTTGTCTTTTTTTCCCCTTTCCCACCCAAACCACCTCCTTTTATAGCCTCTCCTCCTCCCTCTTTTCTTCAATTCACCTCCAGCTCCGTGCTGCTTCCGGAAGTGCCAATCAGCTAGAGCCAATCAGCTGGAGCTCTGCCAGCTCCTGGGGCTTCTACTGAGCCCAGACAGTCCTGCAGCTGCAACTGCCTCTGCCTCAGGCTTGGATCACTTTGGCTCATTCCCCTCCCCTGCTACACTTCTCTAGGATGGTCACGTACTACCTGCCATGTGGCAAAGTACCACAGGTGGTACGCGTACCACCGGTTGAAAAGCCCTGCTCTATATCCTTCTTTTACTTCAGTTGGCTTTGTTGGTACAAGGTTGATGGATTATAGCAGACTATTTTGTAATAGTGAAGCAGAAATAGAGAAACAGTTGTTTCAGTGGTACATGAATATTTATAAGGCTACTTGAATATCTCTAATCTGCAGTACAGCAGCCATTTGCAGACCAATCAACATCAAGCTTCATCATGTAATTAAATAAAGACTTTGTTGAATTTCATCTTTGCATTTGCTCCGTTTCTCATTATTATGGTCTTTACAACATCATTATGTCAAAGGAGTAACCGAGCTAGTTTTCCAGAACCTCAAAATATTTGTTTTTACTATAAAAATAAAGGCTTTTAGTCCAGCCTAGAGTTAGTACAATGAGGCCAAAGAGAACCTTGGATTTGTTGCTGTAGCAGAAACTGAAGCAGCCTGTCCTGGATCAGCTTTTGCTTCCATCCAAAATGAAAACTACAAGGGGAAAACATAGCCTTTGGATTCATTGCATATCATGTGACATTCTTTTATTTTGATCATATCATAGATATTTTGATCATAGTTTCATAAGTGATTTTAACATATGGTTGGATTGGTATTGATTATGTTAACATAAATGTTGCAAGCATTATAAAATAAAGTACAGGGAGTCTTCAACTTACAACAATTCATTTAGTAACCATTCAAAGTTACAGCAGCACTGAAAAAAGCTACTTATGACCGTTTTTCACACTTTATGACCGTTGCACATTCCCACGGTCATGTGATCAAAATTTGGATGCTTGGCAGATGACTCACATTTATGAAGGATGCAGTGTTCTGGTGTCATTTGATCACCTTTTGCGATCTTCTGACAAACAAAGTCAATGGAGAAGTCAGATTCACTTAATAACTGTGTTACTAACTTAACTGCAGTGATTCACTTAAGAACTATGGCAAGAAAGGTTGTAAAATGGGGCAAAACTCACTTAACAAATGTATCAATCAGCAACCGAAATTTTGGGCTCAGTTGTGTCGTAAGCCAAGAACTACCTGTATTGACTTTTTTAAAAAAATAATTGAACATTATATTCTCCTAAATTCTACATCAATGTGCTTTTACTGAACATATGGTGTGTGTGTGTGTGTGTGTGTGTATGTGTGTGTGTATGTATATATATATGTATGGTATATATATAATTTCAAAGCAAGAGGCAGCTGCTGTAGAAATTCAGGACTCTACCTGAATGTTGATATGATGAAGTTATTTTTAAACATGTCAGAAAGTTATCCTTAAGCCCTTTGCTTACCCAGTTAATACTTTGATGGCATGAAAACATTGCCATCTGTTTCTACCTGTGAGAGCATGCAGACTTATTTTAATCAAATGACATGCTGTGATTGTGTTTGGCTTGTCCAATCATCCTGATATGCAACAGCTTAGTGGAAACTGTGCACTGATCATCATAATCCCAGGCTGGAATTTATGGCAATGAATATATAAAAAGCCTTATAATGTTTGCCACTGGAGCAGCAATGGAAAATCTTTGATAAGGCACCATTGGGGCTTTCATTTGACAGCAGGAAAAAAGATTTGTTCCTTTTTCCAGACAACGTGAACCACAGTAGAAACTTGGAAAGCACATATGTTTTTTATGCTAAACTAGTGAGTTACATGTCAGGAAGAATTGCTTTTATTCATAAAGAGCATTATTCCAAGAATCCAGAAAGCTGACATATCTTGCTCACCTGAATTAGAAATCCAAATTTCAGGTTTAGGAGGCTTGGTACAAATGATCAGTGCAAAATTAATATTGTAGTAGGAGATTTAATCTCAGGTTTAAGACTATATATCATAGCGAGAGAGCAAGAGTATGTGCATGATTCATTATAAGTCCTTTGTTGTGTTTTGTAGCAAAAATGTGCATGCTGTCCACTCAAGCAGGGAGGTTTTTCCCTTCCTTCCTTCCTTCCTTCCTTCCTTCCTTCCTTCCTTCCTTCCTTCCTTCCTTCCTTCCTTCCTTCCTTCCTTCCTTCCTTCTTCAGAAACTATAACTTAATTCTATTAAGTACCAAGTTCCTATTTATCTTCAAAGTTAGTTTTAAGTGTACACAACATAGATTAGGAGGTTTCATTTAAAACATTTTTGAAAAAAACCACTTTTGTCTTAATAGGGTAGCTGGACTCTATTTTATACAGGATGACTGCCTGCTCTAAAGAAGATAATTGGCTTGAACTGTACTGTATATGTAAGAGATTAAGACATCTATATTTTTTAAAGAGAGCTATCCAACTTTCCTTATATTCTTTTAAATTAGCAAATATTTTCCAGAGCAAACGATATCTTGTAGCCAGTGGTGGGATTCAGGCAGTTCGCACTACTTCGGCAGAACCGGTAGCTAATTTTTTGTTGCCGAGGCCCAGAATAGACTTCCGGAAGCAGCATCCACACAGAGAACCAGTTGTTCACATATTTGAATCCCACCACTGCTTGTAGCCAAATTCAAGGAAGGTAGTAGAGGATGAGGATGAAATAAATTCTTCCATAGAAGTTCTCAAAAGTGTAATAATATATTCCTCCTGCCATTTTTTCTGCAACCTGACATACTGGTAGCAATCAACATGAACTGCTTTTATTTATTGGAGGTGAAAAAAAGGAGGTAGACACATTTTCTAAAGTTCTTTTTTTGTGTCTGGAACAGTTAAACAGTATTTTGTTTTAACAAATTATGGGACACTTAAACCAGTGAAAGTATTGTTTCATCAAAATATGGACAGTTCAAACCCTTTCAGTGGATGGAATGTTTTATTTTGAAATAGAAACTAAACACATCTTCCATTTTCTCTATTGACCACTGTGCTAAATTTAATCATAACCTTTACAAAAATAATGATATTTAATAGTATTAATAATTTGCTTCTCCATAATAGGGTAATAAAACTCTTATTGTAAGTATAGGCAAAGCAAGTTTGTTACAATTCTAGGAGCTGTGCTGCAGATAGATAAAAGTTCTCCTATATTAAATGAATTTTGGGACTATGTTCACATTTTTGTGCATATTTGTTACCAACAGAACCTTGCAAATAAAAATGTGTATCTGCCAGCTCTACAAGGCAACACCAAGAAACAGATGACATGTAAGCCTCAAGTACTTTTATTCAAATGGCTATATTAAAACAATCTTGCAAGTCCAAATGTGCTTTAGCTCCTCCCTCTTTTATCTTCTAAAATATTTTTGCTGATTCTTATCTCTTAAAAGTAAATAACCACTATAAAAAAGTTGCTAGGGCATTGTCCACTGATAGAGAGTTTGAAGTGGTTACTAACTTCAACGTAAACCATAGCTCTCTGCAACTGTCATGGATTTGTGTCTTGCATCTTTGTACCCATACATGCCAGTAACTTTTATACCCCACTCAAGCTCTGTTCAATTTCAAATCTTAAAATAGAAAGGCTGATTGTCTATCTAAGTGCCATGATAACTTTATAATGAAGGGCAATTATTTGTTTCCTATTTTAAATGGAGAGGATTATCCTGTAGTATTAGCATTAGTTTGAAAAGTTCTAGTTATGCAAACAATGGAGCCAGCAAGTAAACATTATTGAAAGAGATGAGGTAGGTGGGCTAAGATGGGCTGGGTGAGGTGAATGGAATGAAATGCAATAGAATGGATAGTTAATTACGATTGATTTGTTTTGTAAGTTGACTATATATCTGTCTGGTGTTAGCAACAGATTCCAGTGGAAACAGGTAGTAGTAGTTTGGTTGAACATAATAACCACGTTCAGAATGACTTGCCCTATTAATTTTTCAGAATCTTTTTGGCTTCTTCAGTATATTCTTGGATTTATCTCAACTAGTGCAGGAAGCTGATTCACAGTATTCTAATACAACCAGAGTTATACATTTTTTTAAAAAAGCAGATTTCTAGAAACATTAAGTCCATTTTCATTTATTCACTCACTCATTACACTTATCCAATTCTACTTCCCCAGGAAGTCTACCATTCAGGTCAAACCTTGCTTAGCTTCAACTGTGTAATAGCATCAGTCTGTGGTTATATATTATTGGGAATATGAGTAGTACCAGTGCTTTTTTTGTAAAAAAAAAAAAAAAAAAAAAGGTGCCGGAACTCACACACGTCATACAACCCGCCTTGCCTACCCTACAAGGTTCCATCCCAAAAAGGTGCCGGAATTCTGTTCTGGGCGTTCTATGACAAAAAAAGCCCTGAATAGTACTAATACAATACCAAATTACTGCATTGTGAATTCCCAAGAAATAAAATGCTGATGCGCATGTATTTGCTATGGTATTAAGTCATTCTAGTCTTATGAATGTCCAGTGTAAACAAATAACATGGATGCTCAAAACCCTTACCTTTTGTCTTACAGAATGATTTTTTAAAGTAATAGTTCACAGTATGTAAAACACAGTACATCAAGTGGATTTTTAAAATGCATTTATTTAGGAGGAATAAATATTTAACTTTGATGCGCTGTGATTATAGTTTTGGAAAGATACTGTTAAAAAGAATTTGCCCTCATTTCCATCTTTGCCTGAATTTACATATAGTGGTAGTAATGGAGAAACAGTTTATTAAGCAAATCATTGTTTGTAATAGAATAGAATAGAATAGAACAGAACAGAACAGAACAGAACAGAACAGAACAGAACAGAACAGAATAGATAGATAGATAGATAGATAGATAGATAGATAGATAGATACTGTAGATGATAGATAGATAGATAGATAGATAGATAGATAGATAGATAGATAGATAGATAGATAGATAGATAGATAGATAGATAGATAGATAGATGATAAAAAATGTAAATAGATAGACAGAAAGACAAACATTTCAATGAAATGCATTGTTTTGGGAAATTGGGAAGGCACACCACATAGCAAAGCCTCAGTAAACCAACTCATTTCTCTTGTTTGCTCCCTGGATCCTAGCTTGATTTTCAAACAATGTTTCATAAGAGATTATTTTCTACTTACAGTGATGTCAGTTTTGGCCTTTTTCATACAAGGTATTCAGGATAAGTAAATGCACATATTTGCAAGGAGGACATCAAGATTGCAGTGAAAGACCAAGAGCACTCTTCCTGTACTCTAAATGGTGTCAACGCTGCAAATACTGTATATTCTTGCTTTGACAATGTGCAGAACTGTCTGGTATATATATAGTTAAACCAGCAACTGGGAAAGAGGGAGGAGCATAAGGATAGCCCAGGAGAAAGAAACCGGAAGTAAATCACATCTTCCAAGTTGATTGGAAGATGTGAACCATGACCCTACAATAAGGGAGTGGAAAATGCTTGGAATGTTATGCGTAACGGAAGAGAAGCAGACCTAAGCATTCCACCATGCTGTGCTGACATATTGTGACCTTAATAAATGCTTTTAGGAGAAAACATGCCTGAAAGTTCTTTTAAGTGTTTCTTTACTCAGACACATGACAAATGGACTCTCTGCCTTCAGACAGTTTTATTATCTGTGTGTTGAATCATGACATATACTTTTTACTTACTGAGTTTGTGGGCATTAGTATATTGGTTTGCAAAGATTCAAGATTCTAGCTTGTATAGAGTAACAAGATTGGGGTAATACAAGCTTTTGATTGCACTTGTGGCTTACTGGTCACCATGTGCCTTTTGTTAGCAGGCAGTGAAGCATGCATCATGGATACGACTAAACCTGAGGCCTACTATACTCTACCTTTCTAAAATGTGTTATTTTATAATATTATATTTTATTTAAAGTGTTTACATGGCTGACAGGCACCTTAATCATCAAGTGAATCAAGGTGTTAGGGTTCTGTTGTGTAATTTGTTTAATACAGTATGAAGACTGCATCTTTGCCTGACAATTGGAAGAATCCTATTATTGTTCCTCTATAAAAAGGGAAAGACTTCAATAATAAATACTATATACAGTATGGGAGGGTATATTTATTGATTGAATGGGTATGAGAGATGACAGTGAGTAAAAATGGGAAGAATAATGTGACTTTATGCTAGGCTCAGAAGATACCAATAAGATTTGATGAGGAATGAATATACTTTTCATAATATGCTAACCTCAACATAGAATATCATGATGGGTATATATGTATGTGTGTGTATATATATAATAACTATAAAAATATGAATTCCAGGCATATCTGTACAATGATATAAAATCCTCGAACTCTGGGAAGGATATAAACCAGCCGTTTATTGGTAAAACATAAAACAATGAAAACAACTATTTACAATACTAAAAACAAGCTTAGCTTTCGCTGGTCCACCGCCAGCGTCATCAGAGTGAGTGTTAGGGGTGGGGAGTTTTCTTATAAACCCTGCTAACTCAGTTTTTTGCCCATTGATCGTGTGATAGGGCCATCCGTCCTAACAGACCGTAATTGCCTCAGTTGTCCTGCCTCCCCTAGTTTGCATTCCAGTTTTACAGCTGTCTTTCCTCCCATTGTTCCTTTTTCCGTCCTTCCCACCCTTGTCGATCCTACCTTTCCTGATGCTATTACCGCTGGTGTATATTCCAATCGCCCCCACCCCCCGAGGTCATGTCTGGATCCGGCATTGTGGGTGCCCTTCCATTGCTGTTCCCCCCCTTTTCTTCCAGTTTGTCCACCTGTTGTTCCTGTTCTCTGCTGCTTATCCCTATCGGCACTATTCCCTTCGGGCTTGGACATGTGCGCGCACAGCAATATCCTGTCCCACTGCCTTGTCCGCACTCGGTCAACTGGAGTGACTGCTGAATTGCTCCTAGATCCGCTCCATCGTCCGCACCCAGCAGGTCGCTACCCGTATGCAGGCGTGCGCATGTGTTGCGGCGTTCTCCCCCCGCTTTGTCCGTATCCAATCAGCTGATGTTTTTGCAGGAGTATTTATGGGATTGTTCCCCCACCGGCCACGCCGGACGGGCAGCCGTTCATCCTGCTTCTCCTCCCTGCAAGTTGCATTATTCTCCTCCACTCATTGTTCTTCCCCCTCCCTAGCCTTAGCGGTTCGTCGTGCATCCAGTCTCCTTTCCATATAGTTGTTGCCTTCTTTAGCTCCTCTCCTCGCGAGCGTGATCCTCATTCTAGCTTGCTCTTTATGTGTTTTTAATGCTTGATATGCTGGGGGCAGCTCTATGTGTCGGTTGATCAGGAACGTATCCAAAAGCCAGACCTCCCTGAGCAGACACCCTCCTTTGGAGGCATCCTGGGCGATGGCTTCCGCCCCCATAAAATCAAATGAGTGGCCATTGCTGATTATGTGTGTCCATATTTGTGAGTACTGCTCCTGCTTTTTGATGGCCAACTTGTGTTCGTGGATCCTGGTTTTGATCTGTTTGGCCGCCTCCCCCATGTAATTACACAGGCAGTCCTTGCAGTGCACTCTATAGACCACCGATGATTTTTCTTCTTCAGGCAGTGGCTCCTTGGGGCACATCGTCTTCATGCAGAGTGTTTGATTGGGTTGATGGGCCACGCTGTATTGCCGGATGAAACTGGTGACCCATACCAATAGAATGCTACATTACACAAGTAATCACCCAATGACCCACAAGATGCATCCGAACGCTGTTGGCACGCATAAATAGGCCAAGCAAGCAGAATGTGCTCACCTACACCAGATATGTAGGTGGAATGGCTACCCAGCCAGTTTCATCCAGTGATATAGTAGGCGCCAAGAGCCCCGCAGAGTACAGAACTATCTAGGGGCAACAACCTGGATAACGATACTCTATGTCCAGGATGTGTCAGAGGCGACGGCACGCATATTGGTGCTGCACAATGTCAGCGTGTATACTGCCCTATGACAGAGCTAAAATCAAATAAGACAAAAAAAATAATATAAATGGATAATGTTTATTAAATGAATTTACAGAGTGATTGTACAGATATTAGGACATACATAATTTGAAAATCTTTTCCCAGAAATAGTATCTATGTATGAAATAGTTTTATGCAATTATTTTTATTTTGAGCTGTGATATGGAGAAAGAAAACATTATCAGCTGCTTGTGGAACGAGTGAATTTATATAGCTTGAGCAAAACTCGTGGATAAAATGTATATTGGTTATACAATGTATAACATGCTTTCTTTTTTCAGAAAAGTTTGGGTACAAACTGGATACTTAGGAATCAACACTGAATAACCTCACCTATTTTAAAGATGCTGAAGATTTCTAAGTTTTCTTATTTATTGGCATTAAAAGCCAAATCTCTCTCAAATTGAGCTAGTGACAATACACAACCATGATGATTTCTTGATGACTATACCTAAGTGGTTTGCCACTGCCTTCTTCCCAGATGTTGTTGTTATTATTTTTAAATTTTGCATTCTGTTCTACAACCCAGGGATTTTTGGCAGTCTCACAGGAAAAAATTACCCAAGTCAGCCTTTGATTAGTTTTACGTACTAACCAGTGACTCTTCGAGGTTTAGAAAGTGTATACATAGTATTTACACCCATGTCGTAAACTATTACTAAGACATAGATAGTAGAACGTCTCAAACTTGAAAGGAACGTCTGTATTTACGAAGATAAACCATACTGAATAATCGTAATTAGAGGAAGTACCTAATGACGGAACAGCCCCGCTTCCCCGAACGGTAACTCAATGAAGCTATGAGCTATGCTGTGCAGGGCCACCCAAGATGGACAGGTCATAGCAGAGAGTTCTGACAAAATGTGATCCACTGGAGAAGGAAATGGCAAACTACTCCAGTATCTTTGCCATGAAAATCCCATGAACAGTAAGTACTAAAAGGGAAAAAGATATGATGCTGGAAGATGAGCCCCTCAGGTTGGAAGGTGTCCAATATGCTACTGGGGAAGAGCAGAGGGCTAGACTAGTAGCGCCAGAAAGAATGAAGCGACTGGGCCAAAGCCGAAAGGACGCTCAGCTGTGGATATATCTGGTGGCGAAAGGAAAGTCCGATGCTGTAAAGATTTTTTCTCCATAGGAACCTGGAATGTAAGATGGACTCCAGAAGATGGTAGAGGACAGGAAGACCTGGAGGAACGTTGTCCATGGGGTCGCGATGGGTCGGACACGACTTCGCAATTAACAACAAATTAGCATTAATAAGTTATATTGTTATATTGCAAAATAGTTGGTTTCTTTGGTCACAGGATTTCTGCTTTAAATACAATCAGGTTTTTATTTATTTCTTTTTTTTTTAATTTTTTTTTATTTTTCACCATACACCATACACCAAAAACTACATAAACATAAATCTTTTCCTCTAACAGAACAGTGCTTTACATTTTAAATATTCTTTAGATCTTATTTACATTTTATATACATCAATAATTATGTCTTTTTCTTTCTCTGTTCTAGCCAATTATAACATTTATTCCAAATTTCATAAAATTCTGACGTCTCCTTATCTTTTAATTCTAACGTAAGTTTGTTCATTTCTGCGCATTCCAAAATTTTATACATAATCATATCATTTGTGGGAATATTTTCACTCTTCCAACATTGCGCAGTCAATATGTGTATAATGATGTGTTGGAGTTGTTTTTCCATCTTTAAATTTATTATGCCCAAAAGAAATATTTCTGGTTTGAAATCCATTTGTATCTCAGTTATCTCCTGTATCCAATCTCTTATCCATTCCAATAATTTTTTGCTTTGGGGCACAGCCACCACATGTGATAAAATGTTCCTTCTTTAATTTTACATTTCCAACACTTCAGGTCTATGTTTTTATACATTTTGGCCAATCTCGCCGGTGTTAAATACCATCTGTAAATCATTTTATATTGATTCTCTCTATATGCAGTTGATAGCGTCAATTTGCAATTTCTGTTCCATAATCTTTCCCATTCCTCTAAATTTATATTTCGCCCCACATTTCATGCCCACGCTATCATTGGCCCCTTCACTATTTCTTCTTCTAACTCTATCTCTAATAGGTATTTATAAATTTTTGATAATAGT
>NW_015386742.1:31139-56545 GCF_001527695.2 Protobothrops mucrosquamatus | reverse complement strand
TTGTTTATCAATTAAATTTTTTGCTAACATTTTAGTCTTTTCTCTATTAATTTTTAATCCTGCCACTATTCCAAATTTTTCTATTTCACCCATAAGAATATTTCCTCTCTCTATCGGTTCCTCAATGAAGAAAACCAGGTCATCAGCGAATGCTTGTAACTTATATTCCTCTGCTTTGACCTGTACCCCTTTTATTTCTAGGTTTTTATTTATTTCTACTATCTTAAAGTTAAAAGGCAAGTTGATGTAGGCAGCATTGGGTGAATGTAATATCCATGGCATATTCTTAAAATTTATTTGTTAAGTTCAGGATTCAGATTCACTTATAGTATTTCCCAGATTTTAAAACAATTATTAGCAATGGGTCCAGTTATAGATAGTCACATGAAAATTTAAGATTATTATCCCAATACTTGGTAATAATTATTTTTCCTCTGGTAGGATGTCAGGTTGGACAATTGCCAGGACTTGCTGTTTTCTTCACTGTCTTTTGAATTTCACCTTCTGCAGTTTTATACTTCTTGACCTATGTAAGGCGTTGATTGAATTTAGTGTTATATAAATAGTTATTGCAGCTCATGTACTATCATACTGATAACTTCTGCAACAAAGATTCCTCTAGGTTACAGAGTTCACTGATAGTGAATTTATATAAGGCAAGCATTTGCTCATGCTGGCTTTCTTTCTCCTGTAAAATGAACAGTAGGATCAAGAACACCAAGCAAGTTTAGATTTCTCAGTTATGATTTACATTAGTTGGTTGCTTACAGTTTTGATTCAGTTTTGATTTGAGGATAAAGATGTTAAGTCAGGAAGAGTCCAGAAAGCTTCAACATTTCATAAGCTGTAGTCAGTCCTTTGCCCTGTATTTGAAAGAGATCTGAACTAAATTATATTTATATGTACAGTATGTTTAGCTCTTCTTGTGAATTTATGCACACCATGGCAACATATACTATTTCACTGTGAGCAGTTTATATGTGAATGGAGGAATGACTGAAAAATTGGAAATAGACAGAACAGGACCAAGTGAGGCTGGAGAAAGTGAAGTTGTGATTGTCCAGTTGTTTCTAACTCTCCATGAAGCAATGGACATCATTTTACCAGGATTGGTAAATGCTTTCTTAAGTTATTTTAAGTCCATGCTTATGTAAGCTTGTGTTTAGTGATAATATGAAGGCACATTGTCTTTTCTTGACCTCTTTTTCAATTGCCTTTGATTTTTCCATGCTTTAAGAAATTTCCAAGCAATCCAATTATTTGTACTTTCAGATTGAGGAAAGACTATTAAAAAGTAATGAATTGGAATATAAACAGCATTGTAGCAACATTGAGTCAAATACAACATTCCTGGAACAACCTGCAGACAAAGCAAAGTAAATTAATGAGAAGGAAGATGTCCTGACTGAATACAGCATAATTTCCTTGTGACAAATGTCTGACCATAAAATCACCAAGCTATCACCAAGCTATCTGTATAGAGGAATGTAAACAAAGAACTACTTCAGAATGCTGTTGGAAAAGCAATAATAAAACAACAAGGTGGCAATCTCTTCATTAATAGTGATTATTTATCATGGACAGTCCAAATTAGCAACATCACATAGTCTTAAAACTTCCCTTAATGCACAGCAATATCAGTGCAACAGTCTGATATAATGACCCCCAATTAAGTATCTTCAATCATTCTAAGAAAGAAAATAAGAGCTAACATTGCACATTCAGGAGAAGTATACCGTTTGCAGCTTATGAAATTCTTGAATAGCCAAGAGACTTTATAATATAATATGTCCTTCAAACCTCTTTCTCATAAAACAATATGAGTTAGGCTATTGTGTTCCACATTACTGAAACTGACCTCTGACTGACCTGCTGTGGAACACACTGGAGCCAATTATGGGCTGTAGAGTTTTGTGACATGAACTTTGCAACCTAGTCCCTGCACCATTGCCCTGACAATGTCACAAAACATTTTCTTCATTATTCACACTCTGTACATATATCCCTCCTTCTAACTTAATTATGAAATCTTTTGTACACTCTATGAAAACTATATGATTGTGTTGGAAATACAACTGTAAAACTGTGAAACAAAAAGGTTTCATTAATGTAAACCAGTATAGCTACTGGAATGAAAAATTGGAATCATATTTTCGGAGAAGGTCTTGTTAGTATTTTGTGTGCTAATTTTTATCTGTCTGCTATAAGTCCGCTACCTTTTATTCCACAAAATAAATTTCCTACTTGTTTCAGCTGCAACACATTGTTTTTCTTGTAATTACCTAAGTCACCTTAGTCCTTCGATCCTGTTTTGAGCTCATGATTGCCTTGGGGGAAAAAATTCTGGTACACTTGAAACTATTAAACACCATATTTCTCTTTCTCTTACATAGAGTATTGTCAAATCTGCTGTAGTAATATTGCTTTATTGTTTTATTTCTTAATATTATATTCTTATTTATTTTTTATTATATTTCACTAGACAGGCCAACTGTTACCTGCATTATATTCTTAAATCTTAACTTCATATTATGTAACGACTAAGCTTTGAATATATATGATGTAAACATAACAAATTTGGATAAAAAAATAATTGGGTATTCACTTTTCACTCACAGTTATTTCTATTAAAGCCTAGAAGAACATAATCATATGGTAGCAAACAAATTGTGTAGATCTGTTCAAAGTTTAAGCTATTTTTTTCCTCACAATTTTACAATACTGTTTAATTGCTGCAGTAGGAATGTGTCAGAATGTGACATATTTTGTCACATTGACTTTGATAAAATATATTAAGTAATTTTTCTTCTTATCACACATTTAAGTCTTTGGTTCAGACATTGTTCGGTATTAGGAGAGAGTGTTGAACATGGATTGGGAATTATGAACTGGTGAAACTAGAACCTTCACTTGTTCACTTCTGTTATTCACTTCATTCACATTTATTTCAGGAAACTAAAGATACATTCACTTTATCTTCATAATAACTTTGGCTAGTAAATTCAGCAGACACATGATTATTGTCAAAGTTCATTCAGTAGGTTACATGCTTGAGTTATGATTCAATTCATGGTTAAATACAGTTCCCTAATCATGGTTCAGATGCATTTTTATGTTTAATCCTAGTTGCCAACTAGATTCCAAATGTAATTCAAGGTGTTTATTGTTACCTATACTATACCAGAAGATTGAAGAATTGACTTATTCATGCAATGGGTTGAGGATAGCAAATTTTATGTCTGTGTAATTTTTTGCCAAGCCAATGGCAATAGCACTTGAGTGCAACAGTAGGAAATTATATTAAAGTCAAGAAAACAACAGTGTTATAAACTCAATTTTCTCAATTGAGTTATGTTTTCAGACAGCAGATCAAAGGACAACAACAGCTGATCTGGGGCAATAACACCAAGACCACTTAGCCTAGGAACCAGAAGAGAACTGAAAGAGAGGGAAAGGAAACAACAAGAAGATCACTTACCGGTAATTTACGTTTGACTATGTGATCCAAGCCAAATGTCTTTTAGTGACTTGTTCAGGGCTACCTTATAAATCCTGATGCATTTAGGACAAACTTAAATTTTTATTTTATATATGTATATATGTGTGTGTGTATGTATGTAATACAATTATATTTCCATCATAGAGATAATAACTTCATTATTTTGTTCTATTTTAAATGATGTTTGGTTGCAGCATTGGAAATTTTCTGTGGACAAGTCTCATGATCTTCATGAAAGTCTACCATCAGACCTGTAACCTCAAATTGATTGTTTCCAAATATTGGGGTCAAATGGATGAATTAAAACTAGAAGGTAAGTTAATCAGGATGAACCATGATGAATAGGCATTTTGGTATGGGGCCTCAAATTCATAATAAAGACAAAGAATGCTCAGTTTGATATCTTATTATATGAAATATCAAAGTATTCTAAAAAAAATATAGCATCTGTAACAAAGTTTCCTAGGTTTGGTGATTTCCAGCATATCCTAGACATGTTTACCCAATAGTAACTCTACAATCTGATTTGACTTATTTATTGTGATAGTTTATCCAAAGTCCTAATAAGCTACTGATGACTGTGCTATGAAGAGAAAGAGTGTTTTGTAAGGAAATGGATTTACATTGTTTGAATTATCTACCTGGAGACAAATTAGAATCAGAAAAAATAACTTTAAAAAATAGAGGGAAATAAATTGCAGTTTAATATGTTTTATGTTGCACAAAAAAATGATGACTGGAACATAAACGGTGTTGACAGAAAAGTCAATTAAAAGGACACTAGACAGCAGACAGCCCAATGGGCAATGTAACAAATGCTGACAATGGTAGGCAGCCTGTCACCCAACCAGACCAAAAAAGAGAGAAAGAGATTGGAAATCAATGTGAAAAAAATTATCCAAAGGTCTCAGAGAAATTTGAAAATGAAGGGGAAAAGCTCTGGATTCAGCAGTTTGATACCAGCTGCAATCTTTCAATGATATTTCCTCATCTTCAGCATTCAGCTTGCAGCATTGTTACAGATCAGAGTATGGCAATCATAAATGAATGGAGGACTGTCATCTGTGAGAGACAAGTGGGCTACTCCAGCTGTTGTAATTAACAAAGGCAGGCTGAGGGATGCTGATTTACCATATTTCAATATGTGTTAAGGCACAGTTTTTCTATTCCTGATCTTACAGTTGGATAATAGCCATTGTTGGAATGTATTTCTATGCAAAAACTACAGTATTTACAAGTTTGGGTCTATGGTATATACTCTATGGTCTTTTGTTCTGAGTAGAGTTTTCTATTTTCCTGTTACAGTTATATAGTTAAGCAGTAAAACACATGGTGACTGTACTCTTTGTTTGCTCTGAACAGAATTTCTAACAGCTATCTACCCTTGTTCAGAAACCAGTCTTCTATTCACAGAATGGTCCTACTCAGTGTAGAATCTACATGTGCTTCCATTTGTGTAAGAAGTATAGAGGCAATTGCTCTTTATTTTAGAAAAGAATGGTTTAGGTCAGCTTTGTTTTAAAAACAGAAGGATTATCATTTATAAGAGAGCTGAGGATATGAGGTATTTCATAGAAATAATTAAGTGTGACTCCATTATCTGACTACTTTAATTCTTTATTTGCCCCTTGCCCTATCGCAAAAGGCTATATCTTCATAAAATGTAAATATTTATATTAGGAATGAACTTTAGAATCTTTCCATTATACTGTCAAGAACTTTTGTGTCCTGCTACAAAAAAATTTTTTTTCAACACGTCAGTTGTGAAAAAAATCTAACTATTATGGTTTGTTCATTTGCTTTTATTAATGATTTGCATGTGTTACTTCTATTTTTTATTAACAGCTATTTTTATCTTTTGGATGAAAAGGAGACTAGACTAGGAGAATTAGAAACCTGCGTCTACTGCAAACCCACCCACATGGACCAGATCCTCAGCTTTGCAAGCAACTACCCCACTGCACACAGAAGGGCCAGGACACACTGCAGTACCACAACACTAAGAAAAGCAGAAGAAAAATGGATGCTTGACGTCTTTCTCTGTAACAGCTATCCAAAAAAACTTATTATTCTGACACACAGCACCGAAACCACACCACACCACACCACATAGCCAACCACCATGCAAAAACTAACTCTACCATACACAAAAATGGTGTTGGAAATGACAGCCAGAATTCTCCAACCCCTAGGAATAGTAATAGCCCACAAACCCACAGCCACACTCCACCAGCAATTATCCAGAACCAAAGACAAGATACAGAAGGATGAAAGAAACAATGTAATCTACAAAATCAACTGTAACCATTGCAACCAATTCTATGTGGGACAAACATCATGTCAATTAAGAACCAGGATACATGAACAACAGCTGGCAGTCAGATCCCAAATCCTTAATCTCTACCCAAACTGAACCAAACAGCACCAGTTTGATTGGAGCAACACAAAAATCATCAGCCACGCTACCACCCACCACACTGGTGAGTTCATCAAAACTTGGTGTGCCACAAGCAATTCCATCAATAGATACATCGATTTACAACCAGTCTATGACCCTTAGAATCCAAAACAACTGCACAGCCAACCAGAAACTGACCCTCAACCAACCCACGCAAGCCCTCCCTCCCACCAGCAATTCACCTCCCAATGACCCTGACCTGATATAATCTCCCCATCACAAGTCCCATCACAAGACTCACTGATGACTCACACCTGACCCATCACAAGACATTACAAGAGCCTCACTTGACACATGCACACCTAAACCCCTTATAAACAGAAGAACACTGACACTGACATCCCCTAAACTCAGCTGAAGATGTTACTTAGCCTGGTGATGAAATGTTCAGAAACCAACCCACAAGCTCAGAGAACAAACCTCATCCTTACCTCATAATCTATATATGCTGTGGAAAATTTCCATGATTTATGTTTTGAAAAATAAGTTATTACTTATTATATATCATAGAAATAGATATGCTACCCTATGCCAGGCTGAAAAAAAACTACCCATTTGACATGCAATACCAAATTATAATAAATGAATAAAGCATTGTTTGCTGATTCAGATATATTGGCAAAATTTGATTTGTGTTAAAAGGAAGTAATCATTTGAATCATAAGGTGTTCAACATTTACTTTTTCTCTTGATTTACCATCCTTTATTTACCTAGTTATCCTAAAATATCACTAGTGGTGGTTTCTGGTGTTTTCTATTCCACTTCTTAATTCCTTCGATTTAAATATAATATCCCCCCAATTACCTTCCTAGAGCTGTAGTGGTAAATGTAAAAATACAACCAATAACACCACTGTGCATTTAGTAGACATTTATTTTTATCCCACTTTCATTATTTTTTACAAACAACACAAGGAGGCAAACATATCTAACACATCTTCCGCCTTCTATTTTTCCCTACAACAACTGTGTGAGGTGTCTACTAATCATCACTATTCAGGTTTTTCAGGAGGTTGGATTATAGATTAAATCTTGGCAGTTTCTCTGGAATATTAGCATACATTGATCCTAGTGTAGGAGCAGTGAATATTTCCCCCCTAAATTATTTGTTTCCAAGAAAGTACTTTTGTTATTAACAAAAAAAAAGAAAAGGTTCTAATCAATAATGAAGTCCTTCAAACTCTATAATTCCCTGGGTTAAAAATTAACAGGGATTTAACAGGGATAGCTCACCAACCAATTATTCTAAAATATATGTAGCTATAAGCAATCAGCTTTTACTTTGACCAGAAACGAATCTTTGTTGATCCATTTAACTTGTGAGTAGAAGTCTCTACATGATAGGCCACTGTGATTTCTTAGTTAATATTTGGGATATATAAAAAAGCCATTCTAGAATAGTACTAATGGGCTATTGTGCAGGAGGATTTTGAATATACAAGAACTAAGGGAGTTTGTGGCGTATTCCCACTCTTCTAGTTCCTGTGTTTGGAACTGGAATTATCAGCTGTAAACCAACCCACAATCCAGAAGTTCAATATTAAATATTCATAGTATGAAAATGTAGCTGCTGATAAATATTGGACTAAATAGACAGTTTCAGTGTGGGATAAGCAGCCTATTCTGGCCAATGACTTTTAAAAAGCTATCAGCTGTGTAGCCAATATCTATCTCATTTCTTAATGCATAATATTGGTTTTAACAGTAGTATATATATGATTTTCTTTGCTCTTAGTACAAGTAATTGGATGCTTTTCAAAATTAAATTTTTATTCCCTACAGAAATGTTGAACAAAATCTCAAGTCAGGTGGCTCTGATTCAAATTATAATTAAGTTCCCAGCTATTAAAATGCTGGTGACTTACTTGGGGATGATGGAGTCTATAGAGAATAAAAAGACAGGAGGATCATTATGGTATAATATAAAGCAATGAGATTGGAAAGTTATACAAAATGGATTAAAAGTGCATAATGCTACAGTATGAGATTATCCTGAGACGCTGTCTTTGTCTAGACAGATATAGTTGTAAAAACCACAAAATTGCATGGATAAACTACAAAGGTAAGTTTGTAGGAAACTATATTTTTGTTTCAAAAAATATAATATGATTTTCAGCTATTATATGTTACTGAATGGTGTATTCTTCATAGGTTTTTTATTATCAAGGGCTAGAAAAAGCCAACAAACAAACAATTTTTAAGTAATAGCATACAGATTAACAAATACTGAAATATATTCACAAAAATTCAAGCTAAATGGTCCCTTGCTGGGAATCTATGGATGATATGGATATCTACTCAGAATGGTGTCTCTGGTTCTTTCATATGTGTAAATACATGGACACAATAGAGCTGTGGACTATTGGATCATAATCCAATGTTAATTCTGTAAGCCTGGTTGTGGTTGAAAGTCCTGAACTCAGTAGGACTTGTTTCCAAGGAGAAATACACACAGAGGAAAAACTGTTCTATATGTTTCAGTGGTTGCACTTGGAAAAAGCAGCTACAGTATTGGATCCTTTCATTGAAATCCATAGAAATATATTAGACTTGTCCAATTACTTAGAACACATTGGCCAATGTTGGGATTTATTATTGAGTCAAGAATTCAAGGCAGATTAAACAAAAAGGAAAAAAAACAAAGAAAAATCTGCACGGATTCTGTCTGAAATAATTTCCATGAGGGCATGTTTAGATTAGTAGGACATAAACTAGTAATAAAGGTAATATATTAGCACATAAAGCATATTAAGGAAGAATAATCAAATACCGGAACTGATTAACTGGGAAGACAAGGAATTCTAAGATCCTCAGAAGTGTATGCAGCCATAATTAACACACACACAATACACACCTACATAAATACACACATATTTGAATGATAGCTCAGAAAAAGTAAAGCAACCATGAATTCTGAATCTGGAATGAAGCAAAAATGATGCCAGAGACATGGATCATGTAAGTATTGTCCTTGAGTTCTAATGGATATAAAATAAGGTGTTCGCATAAGTGAAAATTCAGGTGTAAAAAGCAAACTGTGTTACATCAAGAGCAGTGAATATATATGATTCAAGCTAGATATCATGTAGCAAAGCAAGCTTAGAACCATGTGAGCAGTTCTTCTATGCTTAACCCAAGATATTTCATCATTATGTGCCTGAGATGGCTGGTAATAACATGGACAATAGGACCTCAAAGATGCATAGCTCACACTTTTGGAAAGTATTTTTTATGCCAGCCTTCTGACAATAAATACTATTAGACTGAGCTAGAATAAGTGTTAGGAATAAAAAAGAAGTTATTGCAGTATATATGTGGCATGTGTGTGAAGCCTTAAAAACAATATTTTCCCCTTTCAGTGTAATATGGAAGAGTCCATCAGAACATTACCACAGATTTTTGTCATTTTATTCTGCTGCCTAAGTAGATATTACCAACAAAGCCTTATCCATTTATTGTGAGATCTTTGGCACCATATACAATATGTAAGAAATTCAATGAATAAAAACAATAGGAACCATCAAGGAAGAAACCACTCCTAATTAAGACTGACAAGGCAAGCTACTACATATAAAGAATGAGCAAACTTCACCATGCACTGATGATGTTATCTAGGCTTGTATTGAAATATCTGCTGGAAAACAACCAAGCTCAGATACTAACAAGAACCCCAAAACGTATAAACTTACCTGAATGGTATTGCTGGCTTATTTTGCATGATAGTATTGTATCTGAAACTATACCTGCTTATGCTGCTGAAACCAGTAGTGGGATTCAAATATGTGAACAACCGGTTCTCTTTGTGGATGCCACTTCCAGAAGTCCATTCTGGGCCTGAGCAACAAAAAATTAGCTACCAGTTCTGCCAAAGTGGTGCGAATTGAATCCCACCATTGGATAAAACCCATTATTCATCTCTGTCTTGGGTGAACTGAGTGATGCTTTGGAATCTTTTGTGGTACCTGGAGCCTGTGGGGGCCTGGATAGGTGACAACAGACTTCAACTGAACCCTGGTAACACATGGTGTCTGTGGGTAGTGAGCCTCTCTGCATTTGGAAGTTATCATCTTTGGTCTTGAATGGGTTTGCACTATCCCAGACAGACCTAGTATGTAATCTGGGGGTCCTCCTAGACTGCTGTTCAAAGAAGAGGTGGCAGCCTTGGCTGGGGGTGTGTGTCTTTGCTCAACTTTGTATTGTGGGCCAATTATGCTCTTTCCTGGATAGGAAATCTTTCTGACCAGTCAAGCCCTGGTTATCTCCAATTTGTTTATTGAAATATGCTGTACATGGGGCTACCCTGGAAGCTTCAGAGCCCACATGGTCAATTTTAGGCACCCAAAGAATGGTACATCTGACACCTCTGCTGCTGGTATGTAGCTCACCCCATCAGCCAAAAACTTCTGCCTGGTGGTCCAGGAAGACAAACTTTTCTGTGATTCCCCCACCTGTGGGACAGGGCCCCCGCTCTCTTGGTATTCCATAAAAGTGTAAAAACATAGATCTGCAGCTTTGCTTGCAGCTCGCAGAGCAGCATACAGCCATGGGGTTATTTGGTGCCCTGAAAGTCTTTCCTCCCCACCTTTAATCAATTTTTAACATCCCTTGCCTCTTTTAAATTTTCCATGCTGTTGTTTATGTCTTTAATATTTTATTGTACACCTTCCAGACTCCCCCTGTGAGGGAGATGGCAGTTCTTAAATATGATGACAGACAGACAGACAGACAGACAGACAGACAGACAGACAGACAGACAGATGATAGATAGATAGATAGATAGATAGATAGATAGATAGATAGATAGATAGATAGATAGATAGATAGATAGATAGATAGATAGATATCAGCATATTTCAAGCTAGGTATGGGTAGAAAATTCATCTGAGATTATTCATCATCATCATCATTCTAGCCATTGTCTATCCACTGCAGGATGTTTCCAACCAATATGGTCCTGAGCTTTTTTTGAGATGATTATTATACATGAGAAATATAGATAAGTACATTGGATGATGATATCAGTCAGAAGAACAGAGAAGAAAAGGATACAAGAGCATTTCTTGATTGTGGAATCAAGGCTGCGGTCTGAAGATCCCCACTTTACCTTTAAAGAGTGCTTCTGTTAAAATGTACTCTCAGTGAGGACAATAATTGCAGGGAGAGACTTTTTCTGCATTGTGTAGAATCATCTCATAGATGAGATTTACTATATCTTTTCAATACTTATTTTCCATCATCATATAAATGGGGCTTTTTTTCTCATAGAACTGCCAGAACGGCGTTCCGGCACCTTTTTTGGATGGAACCTTGTATGGTAGGCAAGGCAAGTTGTATGACGTGTGTGAGTTCCGGCACCTTTTTTTATTTTTAGAAAAAAAGCACTGCATATAAAAATAAATGTATGACAATGTAATCTGTTTGTACAGATATTTTAGTAGCTGTCTTGCTGGATATGAAAAGTAGGAGATAGGGAATTAAAGCAAAATTTGAAATATATTTATAACAACACTAAAAATACTATGTAGCCTATTAGATAAGCACACTGAAATTTTCATAGCTGTCAAATTAATCTATTTGTTTTGTTTTTCCTTCTGGCTAGGGAAACTTGGAAATTATAATCTAATACATTTGTAAGAAACCAGACTGGAGACAGAATTATATCCCAAATATTTTTTTTAATAGTTAAAGAAATGTAGCTCTCTGTTAATTGAATAAGAGGATAGAGCTTTATCTATTGCCACTGATAGTAGGTTCCATACATAAAATTGCTTTATATCTGCCTTTATGTCTAGATTTATCTCTATAACCAAGTATATAACTGAGAACAACTCTGGGCTCTGACATAACCAAATTATCTGAGAACTTTTTGATATGGAATATTCATCTTGATTTATCATTGTTTAAAATGTGAGGCTGTTTCTGCATTGTACCAAAAAAGGAGACAGAACCATGTTTCCAAGTGATAAACAGTGACTTAAAATAATCTTTTCATGCTTTCTGTGCTGTGACAATCTTGAGGTATGAATATGTATAAACAGAAACAAATTCTAGCCAAGAAGAGACTGCTGTGTTATCTTAAAATGTGATTAAGCAGAGGGTTCTGTATCCTTTAATCCATGCCTGTCTTGCTTTTGTTATTTTTTTTAATCTGGGAATGCACCCCTGCAAGTTTATTTTCAGATGTACATTTATCAATATCATTTTGCTGTATGTACTGGGGGGGGGGATTGCATAGGGGCCCTGGCTGGAAGCCCTGTTTTAAATAGAACAACCATATTCAAATTAAGATTCTGATTTAGTGATAAGTGGCAAAATCATCAACATTAGCATAACTTATCATTTATAGAACTACGTCAGATTTTCCAGGTGCTGAGCATGACCTTGTGCACAGGTGTACCCTTTGAAAAAGGAAAGAGAGAGACAGAGAAGGGAGAGAGAGAAACAAAATTGGGGGAAGGAGCTTGCATAAGGAAGAAAGATATGGATACAGTATATACTGGAAGAAACATATGAAAGTTATTCAATAGCTAATATTAAGAAAATAATCTTAGAGGTCAAAAGTATTCTCTAACCAAGAAGCTGTGATAGCCCTGGACTGGTGCCTTTCGTGAATCCTGCACTCAGCAACCCCACTTAATGTGGCAGCCTGGGCAATAATTGCTTTGATTGCTTGTATGGAATGACCATTCCTACCATGTAAGTGTTGAGAAAAGGTTTTAATAATCAGTAAAGATCAAAGAAAGAGTGTGCCTGCCAAAGGGAAGATACTAGCAGCCTTCTTTTTTTAGATGTGTGGTATATACAGGTAATCCCTGAGTTACAAGCATTCATTTAGCACTCGTTTGAAGTTACACGATAAGTGCCTTCTAGTGTTTATGAGCAAGTCCTGATATTATGAATGTTGCAGCACCACGGCAGTTTTCGCCCTTATGAACGAATGCAGAGACTCTGCAACATTCACCCTATTCCCCCCCCTTTTCCACAACTCAAGAGGCTCAAAGTTTGAGTAAGTGGAGTAGTTGTTTCCAACAGCAGCTGCAACAACAGTCAAAGACAGGAACACTGTTGATGGACAAGAAGCTGTGCCAAATCCTTTTTTGTTGTTCAACTCTTGGCGGGATATGTTCTAGGGCTGGTGGTAGGTCCTGGATCTGGTCCTTCATCACCTGAGGCTGCCAACTGCTCTGCATGACCCAAGTATCTGTCAATTCCAGGTGCCTGAATGCTAATCTCCTCCTTAGGCTGGTGTTCATCTGAGACCTCGGATAATCCCCGACCTGCTTTTCCTGGCATTACCCATGCAGTATATTCCAAAACCAAGTCTTAGAAGAAGGTCTATCAGATCAGATCAGAAGGAATCTAATGAGCCACTGGGGAAGAGCAAAGTTCAAGTACAAGTAGCACTAGCACTTTTGGCTGAATTAAAAATTGACATTGGCTGGAATGAACCACTTAATCAGAAGAGCATCAGATCTTCAACTATGGACAAGTACATCATAGAAGAAATGTAGAACCCATCAATTTAAACAAAAGTCAGCACTTGGGAAAAGGGAGGGAGATTTCAATTCAAGCACAAGGCAAGCCAATCAACATTACTATTCCCAAGTTTGTGCTGCAACCACAGAGGTGCACAGAAAATCAAAACAAAGACATCATTCTGATTATATTACACTGGAATGCTAAAGTTGGAAGTGAAACAGCATTAGGATATGGGAAACATTTAAAAGGTGTACACAACGAAGCAGGAGACAGGCTATTGATTGATTACTACAGTTCTGCCCAGAAAATTTAATGTGTATAGGAAATACCTTCATCAACCTAAGCAACCAGACATTATTGAATAGACTGCCCCAAATCTAAATCGGCTATAAGCTCTGCAAGTTGAGATGGAGAAGTTAATCATCAAAACCAAAGCTTGATGCTAGTTGAAATTTAGATCACCAATGTCTCCTTGCAAAATGACAAATTCAAAGAAAATAAAATCAGACAAACAAAATACAACCACAGCAGGATTCTATATGATTATGTAGCACAAATAAAGAATAGTTTAAATGGATTAAGTTTTATAAATAAAACACCTGGACTGAAATTTATATTTTAAATTTTATGTCATATAGTATGCCTTATTTTAATTGTGATGCTTCTGCACTATATACAAACAAACAGCAGAACACTGTAATATTAAAGCAGGTTAACAAATTTATCTGTTTATCAGTTTAGTAGGATCATGAAATAAATGAGAGTCATTTTTGGAAATTATTGAGAGAATATTGATAGGCCTCAGCTAGAATTATTCAAACAACAAAATCATGAAAGAAAACAAACGGTAGTTCCCAACCTTTTGACTTAAGGAGAACATTGAACGATGCCAGCAGAGATGGAAAGAGATGTTGATTATGTAGATCTAGGTGAAAATTCAATAAATTTTGCTTTCTACAAGTTGAGTGTTAATCTGGTATTCAATCAGACATGTCTATAAAACAGGCTGAAATATTAGCAAGGCAAAGGGGACGAAAGAAAAGAAGACAGAGATATATATCATTTATGTAACAAAAGTAAGGCAGATCGAAGGAAAATCAGATTATTAATCATGAAAAGAAAATGACCAAAACTTGAAATAGGAGTAAAACAAAGAAACACTGTATGAAAACCTCCAACAAATTTTTATTTTATTTATTTATATTTGAATTTATATCCCGCCCTTCTCCCGTAGGAGAGAGAACCTTGAATAAAAAGATACATGTATCAATCATGAATTGGAATCAGTCTTGAATATTTATTTATTTCATTTATTAAATGTAGTTGTCGTCCATCCCTCCAGTAAGGTGACTCTGATTGGCTTATAGCTCATAAAAAGACAAATAGGAAAACAGTTAAAACGTTCAAAAATATGCAAATTAAAATTTAATTCAGTAATTTGTAAAATAGTTGGACTCTAATCAGATCAAACTACTTAATTTGATTCAGTTTTGAAGGAGAGGTAAGATTTGGGAAATCTAATCAGGTTAGAATAACCTCATTTGCCTGTCAATTTGGGATTCAGCAGACTGATGCACATCCACAATCAGAACACAGTTATCTTTCTCAAAAAAAAAAAAAGGCAAAAAAAACAAATATGACTTCTTGTGACTTGGGTACAGAATTCTTCTAGTGTGATTCCTAACAAGTAGTCCTTACTGTACAACCATTCATTCAAAGTTACAACAGCACTGAAAAAAAGTGACTTACAACCGGTCCTTGCACCTATTACTGTCACAGCTCCCCTCATGCTCACATGATCAAAGTTTGGGTGATTTGGCCATTTGCATGTACTGTATTTATGATGGTTGCAGTATCCTGGGGCTCATCTGATCACCATTTGTGACTTTCCCAGCTGGTTTCCAACAAGCAAAATCAATTGGGGAAGTTAGTTTTGCTTAACAATCATGTGATTCACTTAACAACTGCAATGATTTGCTTAACTGTGGCAAAATATATATTTACTCTTATTCATGTGCCTCAGAATGATTTATAATTTTTATGTCAATGCAATGATGTTGAAGGCAGCCACTAACAATCAGTAAATTACAACTGCCATACCTCCTGCAAAAAATATTTTATATATAATATTTATATATAAATATAAATATAAATAAATAAATAAATATGTATGTGCACACACACACACACACGCACACACACATATAGATATATAGTGTGCACATTTATTTCATTTATTTATTTACGTTTGGTTTTTAAAAAGTTATTAAATTACCAAAGCAAAATATTAGTTTATTAAGCAACAATTTATTAAGAAAAACATACAGGTGCACATAAACAATACAATCTATAGTATCTAATTTACCCAACTTTGAATTTTAAATGTATTACATGGCTGGTAATTAAATAGTTACTAAATGGCCAGGTTCCTATTTCAGCCAAATATTAAGCCAAATCCAGATGGAATATTTGAAAAACAAAAAGCTACATAATGCTAATAAACAGATGTTTCACAGAATCTAGTAATGAGTAGATTGGGACAACTCTCCAAAATATCACTAGAAAGCACTGACCTAAATCAAAGATAAGTTACCAGAAATTTTATGTTAATTTAATTTACCTGTAGCCCTTGGACATAATTTCAACATTCCCCAAATAAGAACACAGAACTCAAGAGACAGCTCTTGAGTTGCTCCTTGAGTTGCCCCTTCCCTGCATCCTGCTGCTTGGAGAAACTAAAAAAGGAGTTGGACACAAGAATAATTTTTCCTTCCTTCCTTCCTTCCTTCCTTCCTTCCTTCCTTCCTTCCTTCCTTCCTTCCTTCCTTCCTTCCTTCCTCCCTCCCTCCCTCCCTCCCTCCCTCCCTCCCTCCCTTCACAACAATGAACAGTCCACTAGTGCTTCAGCTTCATTCAACATGTGACCCCAGTAGTTTACTCCTGAGAAAGATGAGGCAAATGGGCAGAAAAACTGGTGGTCAATTCAGGCAAAACAAGACCAGCCTAGTATCTAATTGAAACAGACCTTATCCATCGCACCTACTACTTAGATGGAACCCACAGAAGCCAGGGGGTTAAGCTAAATTAACAAACCATTGCCATACTGCTGTCAAGAAAACTCTATAACCCTGTAGGCACCAAGCTTGACTTGAGGGAATTTTTGCCTTTTTTGCTCTGGCATATGTGGGTAAAGAAAAAAGTCGAAGAGAAAGGGCACAGCATAATCTCCTCCTTTGGAGATTTAGCTCAATAACAGAAGAAAAAGGATAGGGTAGGATAAGGGAGGGTAGGGTAGGGTAAGGTAGGGTAGAGTAGAGTGGAGTAGAATAGAATAGAATAGAATAGAATAGAATAGAATAGAATAGAATAGAATAGAATAGAATAGAATTCTTTATTGGTCAAGTGTGATTGGCCACACAAGAAATTTGTCTCTGATGCATAAGCTCTCGGTGTACATACAAACATACAAACAGAATGGGTCTTCCATTACACTGTGTAGCATAGGGTAACATTTTTCCCCCTCAGTAATCATATTCTAAGATTGCTAAGGGCTCAGTCTGATAAAACCAGAAAGTTAAGGTGAAGTTAAGTTATCGTTATCAATATTAAGCCAGTCTGGAAAGATTCCTTTTTCTCCACTATTTCTATTTTTCTCCACTATTTCTATTTGCAGATTTGCTTTATTTTTATTCCCACATTTTCTCTACTTTTGTAATTTGAGACTGCAGTTTTAGATTTTCAAAAATGCCTTTTTCCCCCACTGGCTTCCTCAAAAGAGTTCCACTCACTGCTCTTTTACAGAGTTTATCAGCAAGGACACTGTCATTTTATAATGGGTTCCTGTTGCTACTCAAATGAAAATGTCATGGCAGCGTGTGAGACTTAGATTGAATTGATCTTTGCAGCTTCTGTCATGGTGACATTATGTGAGTCATTTGATCTAACCGTTGACTGTGCTCCAAGTAGATGGACGGGAGGTAGGCTGCATTACGACTTGGCCTTAAAGCAGTTAGCTAATCAGAATTGGTCATATAGTAATTGCATGGACTCATACAGACCTATAATTACTCTATATGGCAAAACCTTTTCCAATCTTATTTCTAACACTTTTGCTATATCTCTGCAATTATAGTTATCTGCTCCAGGAGGCACAATTATATAGTTATTTGTGTGCTATAAAAACTTTAAAGTGAAATGTAAAGTTGAATCCAATATTTTTGGCCCAACCACATGTAATATTTCTGGGGGGTTCTAGACAATACTGATAATTATAATTAGTAGTTTGAAGAGAGCACAGAAGATTGCCAAAAAGTTCACAGTTTGCAGATAGAAGCTTTGAAATAACATGGAAACAGTGCAGGGTACATGGAATTCTAATCTGGGAATATGGATATCAAAATGGCTCAAGGTCTGAGGGGTTCTTGAACAGAGTACTTTCTAATAGATATGTAATTCCACTTTACCTAGCATGATTATGACCCACCCATATCTGGAGTGTGATATCAGTGCCAAAATTAATATTTCTGTTTTGTGCACAGGGTTTTGTGTGTCCATTGTGTGTGTGCATGTCAGCCAAGGCTAACATTAATAATGACCTACCAGAGTGCAGCCTACTAATTTCAGGAATTGATCCTGGTCCAGTCCTTTTGGGGCAGAGTTGGGCAACTTTTCTGATTGAAAGTTATGTCTAGCTTCCAGTCAGAAAACGCTTATACTCAGATCTTTCTCTCATAACGATATTCAGAGGATCTGCTTTGAAGAAGGTGAAGTTTAACTGCTGCTTCCTCTCATTAGGAAAGTAGCAACCAGGAAAAGCAATCCTTTACCACACCCCTTTTTTTACTGACTGTGTTACAGATCAATGGTTTCTTGCTGTTATTTGTAATATGACACCAGTGATCTGAAACAAGTTTGCTCAAATGGAAGGCAAAGCTAGAAAGCTTTCCTATCTAACGGTCTTGCTAAAATTGGGAATAGCTAGAAGGAAGACTATGGCACATGTTACTCACGGCCTATTATGCACAGCCACACTGGAGGCTGCTCAAATTGAGCTATAAATTGCCTGACCCTGTTCTAAAGTAACATCTGAAGTAGAACCTTTACTGGTGAAATGGTAGCTTCTTTTTGTATTATCAAGAGAACAAGAAGGTTTATTGTCTTGTCACTACACACTGATATTTCTGTAAAATCATCCTTAGCTCCATCAAATGTTATATAGGCAAGACTTAACTAATCATTCAAGACAACTCAGTGAAAGAAACCTCTGTGTTCTTGATGGCAGTTTTTGTTCTCCAAAATGTTTCTGGAGGATGAATACAGCTATCTCTTCACATGTTTTCTGAGAGGAGCCTCTAGTGCATTGATACTTTGATTCATGTTAGAGATTGTGCAGATAAGGATTAGAAAAGATTCCTATTCTATTTCATGGCAATTGATAATTAATTGTGATTCTAGTATCACAAGTTGCCAGATTCGGTTAAGATCTGAAAGTATTTGCTATATAAATGAATACTACCGGTATAACTGATAAACTGTATCTTAAGCAAGCTTTGTTATTGTTAAAGAATGGCATTGTTGGGTTTTCTAGGGCTGGTTTAAGACATGTTTCTACTTACAACAAATTAATTTTGCCCAAATCCAAACTCTGTACTAGTCAAATTACTATACACCTGACCATAAGGTAAAACTGTGCTTTTCCCCACTTCTGCCAATAAAAATTACACAATAGATTGCTGTCCTTTCAGAATATCTAGAATTTCTTGCCTGTGGCAGCTACTTCAAATAATTTTGTAATAGGACTAAACTTTATTCTATCATATATTTCTACTAGGTAGAGAAGATCAGTAACTGAAGTCTCTGTAAATTGTTTTGGATGATTTCTTTCTTGCATATAGGTAGTCCTCAGTTTATGACTGCTTGCTTAAAGATGATTTACATTAACAATGGCTTGGAAAAGGTGCTTTACGGCCCATAAAGCACTTCCAGCCATCACAAAAGTCACAATTATGTGATTTCTTTCATGATTCAATAAGAATCATGATCTGGATGCTTGGTAACCTGTTCACACTTGTAACCAATTGCCAAGGGCCCTGCAATCTTGTGATCGCCTTTTGCAATCTTCTCTGCTGGCTTTTCCAGAAAGTCAGTGGGGAAGCTGGCAGGGAAGGTTGCAAGCTGTTGCCACCTGCTGGGAAGACCCCATCTTGATTCTGGGGGCTGGCTGAAAGAGCTTCTTGCCAAAGACAATTCCAGTAGAAACAGCGATCAGAGCAGGCATGGACCAAAAATCTTTTGGCAAGCAGCTTCAATAAACAGCCCCCAGAACCAAGAAAGAGCTGAAATCAAAGCAGGATTTTAAGCCCCTGAATGGAAAGGCAGCACGGTAAGATAAGGAACACAGAGTGCCACAGGATGGGGGATGCTCGAGAGGCCCAGTACACATTATGCGTAAATATTTCTCTGCTCAGGGGCTGAAAATCCTGCTTATATTTTGGCAGGGAGGATTTTCAGCTTGCACATGTCTTCCCCTCCCCCCCCCCAGGCATCTTGCAGTCCTTACCTGGGACTCTGTCTGCTTAATGGATCACTAGATTGCTTAATAATTGTAATTGGGTGTGCTAGGATTGTGCTTGTTGAAAGAAGCAGTCACGTGATGTCATGCCTCACAACTGCTTCTCTCAGTGACTCAGAGTTCTTTTCCAATTGTGATTATAAGTCGAGGATTACCTGTATTGCTATCACAGTAGTATGGTGTTTCTACTTAAAATAGAAACAAATTACTTTATTTGTTTCTCACTAAATATAGAATGTTCAATTTTTTCACATTTCATATAAATCAAGCTACCGTACTTAGCATTCTCAGTCTTTATTTGGACACTAAAATGCAGTTAGCACTCATTGTTTGCACTTTTCTGAATTTTATATTTTTTCTGAATGTTAGGAGAAATTGTGAATAAGGTACTTAAGAAATGTGTTTGCAAAAATATGTATAATAGGCAAAACTGTACAGAAAATGTAAAGAATGCTCATACTTATAGATATAAATTGATCTTTTTATTGTATTACAACTGATGTGAGATGGGATAGGATAGGACAAACTATCTTTAAAAAATGCAAAGATAGAGGAAAAATACAAAATTCTCCATCTCTACCTTCACCTAAAGCTACAGTATTGTCACTGAAGTAAGAGATCATAAGTAAAACTTCTTACTGCTATCAAAACACTTTCTAATAATAAAAATATATATAGAACTGATATGCCTTTGATTCAGTTGAATTCTGAACCCAAGTATGAATTTGACTGCCTTGAATAGATTCTATGATTTCATGAGGAGTTAGTATAGTGCTCTAGCAGACATTCTCCCCAGATTTTAGCAGTTATTAGGCAGAGCAAATTGAAGAAATGTGGGACTTCATTGCAACAAGGGTTCAGCAATTCAATCTCTGTAAGAGCAGCCAAACGTTAAAATGCAGGTCTATTTCTCAAAAAGAGATATTAAAACTAAATTCAAAATGGAATCTCCACAGAACCTGAACGAAAAAGGCTGGCTTAGGGTTCAGCCTGCGGGGCTATTCTCCTCTCAAAAATATAAATAAATGCTGTTTTACAGAATCTAATTCTTCTTCTTTAGGGAGAGAAGAACTTCTTTGGACGCATACAGAGAGAAACTGCTTTTACTTTTGAAATGCTATTTTCCTTGCTTTCTGTCCCGCAAATATTGCTATCAGTTTATTAGTGTTCAGCCGCAATTCTTGCCAGACCAATCAGTCATTCCTGGTTCACCATAGACTTCAAGCAGCTTTTTATTAGTTTCCATTTTAGAAGCGTCTGAAATATTGTACAAATGTTACTTGGGACAGTAGGAAAACTCTGAGTGGACTGGGTGGATTTGGAAATGTCAAACTGTGATGGTCAAATGCTGAATATATATTGGAGTATTTTATTCAAAATATGTTTGAATACCAACAGATAGCCGTACAGCATGGGCATCTATACATGATGTACGTGCCCATTTATCTGCTAAAAAAATCAACACAGCCCTGGCTCCCTCTCCCTCTCCAGAGTTAGTAGGTATCAAAGGGAACAAGGTTGTTCCTGAGCTCTCTAGCACAGCGGTTCTCAACCTATGGGTCGCGACCCCATTTGGGGTCGATCGACCATTTCACGGCGGTCGCAAAGCAAGGCTGTCCGCCATTTTTTCCCCTTTTCCGGCGGGTGCCTTACCTCCCTTGAGCTGGGCCAGCTGGTGGTCAGCCTGCTCCGTCTCTGCCGCTTGCCAGCTACGCCTCGGCCGGCGCAGGGGGCGGAACCACGCATGCACGGCGCTCCCAGGCAGGGAAAGTCCTCGACTTACGACCGGTTGGGTAGTCCTCGACTTACGACCAGTTTAGTCCTCGACTTACGACCGGTTTAGTCCTCGACTTACGACCGGTTTAGTCCTCGACTTACGACCCGTTGGGGGTCACGGCATTAAAAAGGTTGAGAACCACTGCAGAATCTCCTGTTTTACACTGGGCAGTTGTGCATGCAGGGGGTATAGAATGGCGGCATAGCATCTTTCACAGGGTCTCCTGGCAGGCTGCCAACAAGTCCTATTGGATGGATGGGCTTGGGCAGCTAGCTTGGGCAGCCAAATTGCAGCAGGACAGTTGGGAAGTGGCTGAGCACTGGCTGGATTAATAGCAGCCATATGTTTCTGGGGTCCAGTGCTCTCTGGGCAAGCCATCAGGCAAAGGCAACAGTGTGCTTCTCCTGTGTCCTTCAGCAACAGGTGCCAGAGCAAAATGCTTTTCTCTTGATCATCTCAGATTCCACAACAATTTTAATAACTTGCAGGGACTTGCCCTGCTTTTCCTGGTCTCATTCATTCAGGCAGGAACAGATACATTTCCTAGATTGGCAGGGGCAGAGTAATTGTAAGAGATTGAGAAGCAGCAGCAAATGGGACTGCTGTGGTAGACAGAGTTAATGAAAGAAAGAATGTATTAGAAGAGACCTTCCTTAGGGGACCCCACATGCAATTCTCTTTAACTCACCCAACCACTTACAATAGGAAGAAGAAAAAAAGGAAGATAGGTGGATTTTGCTGAGCTGCATGTTTGATTTCTAATAATAGAAAATGATTCGTTTGAGACTCTCTAGTCACTGGGCTTTAAAAAGGGGATCCTACAAAACAGATTGTTATCAAATGTAATCTAATTCTGTGAAAAAGAAAAACATAGGTATTTAAAAATCTCAAGCTTTAATACTCCTATACTTATCATTTTGCAATATTTCAACTTGCTTATCAAAGAGCAGTTCTATGATGTCTCTTCCTTTAAAAAATAAAAAAATAAAAACAACTATAGAATGATAGTTTTTAATCATCTCCTTTGGTTTTCCATGAGAGAAAGGAATTAACCTTTGAATTTCCAAATCCCACGCTTCACTCTGGTCCCAGGTCAAATTGGACATCCTGTAGGTCAGCTTGAGTTGAAGCAGATATTTTCCAATTCACTGAACTGAGCCCAAAGTGAATGTTATGCTTAATATAAATCTAAAGTACATTGTGATAAGTTTCTACCCATTTGTGTTTGGTAGAGTTCCTGTAAACATTTTATAGTAGTACAAAAGAGAAAGTTTAAGGACACCTCAGTGTTTGTTGTTGCAATTTTTGTAATTACCAGTAATTTCCCTTCCCTTTAAAGATACTATTTGCATTTTTGAAAACCTATATACTAATGCAGAAATGCATTGATGTTAATTCTAGTTGTTCATCATTTCTTAATAGTATGTTTTAGAATCCTGCAGGTTAACGAATGCGATAATTATTTAGCCTATTGGAAAGGTTTTCTCCAACATATCATAACTAGGATGAATAACTGCATCCAAATTACCTTTGCATTGCAATAGATTTATATATTTCCAAGTGTAATTAAATGAATTCAAATTGTCATTTGCATTGCCAATGAATCACTCAGATTCATTTTTAGCATGTGTTATTGTGTGCAGACTCAATGCATTTTTAAACTTAATTTTGTAACCTGAGCTCATTTAAAAAAAATCTGAATTCCCACATGGAATTTGAGATATAATTTTCCACACACTAAGCCATAAAGACATATGAATGTGTATTTCCCCAAAGACAATGAACATAAGTATGTANATGCCCCTCTGAACTTCTCCTCCTTACCGGCCAGGTAGGAAAAGGGGTGTGTGTGTGAAAAGATGCAGCCTCCAGAATCTAGTTTATTTATCTGTCATCAAAATAAGGTGTGAGGAGCTGTTGAATGATTGTGCCCAAGGGAGCTGGATTGATGTTATCTTTCCTGGATTTAACACCTAGAAATCTGCCGGTCTGAATCTCCGGGAAGAACTGCAGGTGGGGATTGCTTAGGGACATTTTAAAACATCGATTTGTAAGAAAATGCCTCAGACTCTGTCTATCATGCCTGCTATCAATTTCTCTTAATAAAAGTTCCTCTTGGAAGAGACCGTTTCCAAGAGTTCTGCTTTCTTAAGATGTGGATTGAAGTGGTTCCTTACAACCTGATTGTAGATTTGACAGTGTTTCGATTTTGGGAAGAATCTTTAGAGATTCTATACCTATAGACCTTCTGTCTGTCTGTCTGTCTGTCTGTCTGTCTGTCTGTCTGTATCTATCTATCTATCTATCTATCTATCTATCTATCTATCTATCTATCTATCTATCTATCTATCATTTATCTATCTCATTTGGTGTATATTCTCACCTTATTTTCTATCTGTCAGCAAATAATAGCATCTAGCTACCTTAAGTTAGACTGGGCTAATCTGGGTTGAGAAGATGATATGGCTGAGAAGAGGATTTCATTAGTACTCACTCTGGGAAATACATGATTGTATGATAGGCTGAAAAGTTGGGAGAAACCCTATCCTGCTTTCTGGAAAGTAGTGCCATTTCTTTCCATTTCCATTTCTCTTACAGCCACACTAAACTGGGTACTGCATAAATATACATTTTAAAGTGAATTCCATTTTTCTGTGAGGCTGAGCTTTAAATTGGAGTGGCAAATGTTTCTTTAGTGATCAATATTTCATCATATACTTGGTTACATTTGGCATCTCTAATCACTGCAACACGGTTCGCCTCGCGCGCGCCGGCCGCCTCTTCTCCAGTTCCCCGGCTGCGCGAGGCGAACCGTGTTGCAGTGATTAGGTTTTCTTTAATTAAAAAAAAAAAAAACACCACTATTGCAATTTATTTCCTTAGGTGCTGCTGCAGCGCGAGAGCTTAGCCTAAGACCTACAAAATGTCCATCCTTAGGGTCCACGCCCGTGAAATCTTCGACTCTCGTGGGAACCCCACCGTTGAAGTAGACCTCTTCACTAACAAAGGTCTCTTCCGAGCTGCTGTTCCCAGTGGAGCCTCAACTGGTATCTACGAAGCCCTGGAACTCCGGGACAATGACAAAACTCGCTTCCTGGGGAAAGGTGTCTCAAAAGCTGTTGAGCACGTGAATAAAACTATTGCACCCGCCCTGGTTAACAAGAATATAAGTGTGGTGGAGCAGGAAAAAATCGACAAGCTGATGATTGACATGGATGGATCTGAGAACAAGTGTAAGTGGCACCCCTGCCAATGGGGAGGGAAATTATTTTGAAAATCTCTAGTGGCCCTTTAGGCGGCCGTCCCGGCCCTCCCTCTACGGTGGCTCCGGTGGCCTTTCCAGCGGCCTTGGCGGCCTTTGTAGCGGCCTTGGCGGCCTCTCAAGCGGCCCTCTCGGCGGCCTTCTCGGCCTTTCCGGTTTCAGCGGCTTTGGTGGCTTCTTCGGCGGCCTCTTCGGTGGCTTTGGAGCCTTCCCAGCGGCCTTGGCGGCCTCAGCGGCCTTTCCAGCGGCCTCGGCCGGGTGAGGATTTGGGGCCTGGACTTGGACTTGGCCCGCCCCGGCCTAGAGGACCCGGCCTAGAGGACTTGAGGACTGTCTTTCGAGGACTGTTCCCTTTTGGCC
>NW_015386742.1:26074-30549 GCF_001527695.2 Protobothrops mucrosquamatus | reverse complement strand
ATCTCATAAAAATGATGAACAAAACTACAGAATGCAAAATCATCTTCCAATTCATATAATCTACATGTATTTATGAAAACTTAAAAACTAAATTAAAAACTAAATGGAAACAAAACAATTTCACCATAGTAGGAGAACACTACGGTATTACAAGTAACCTATCCAGTTGATTGCCAAATTCAAGGTTGTAACTCTTCCAGTTTTTCTTTTTTTAAGAAGCATAGACTTTAAATAATTTTAAGGCAATTTTTCATTCCCTATAAAGTTTGCTTTACATTCAGTAACTTAATATATATTCCTTAATAAATCATGCAAAATGTAATCCAAAGTATCAATGAATTTTACTTTGACAATTCATATTAATTCAGAAAATTAATCCAGTTTGACTGTGTTGATTTGATGCTAATAACTGAATTGATTATAAATATTCATATTATCCAATTCTGAAGCATTTTAATTACAGTAGAATGAGTTTTTATTGATTCTGTTCAGAAAGTTGATTTTATGATTACACTGACTGCCTTGAGATCAAATCTCCAAGATGAGTATTCATACAGTCCTACTAATTTAAATGTAGTAGTAGAATCAGGAATAAAATTACTAACATAAGAAAGAGAAACGCATATAGAGAGAAGTTTAAAACTAAGATCCCACAGCAAGGATCTTAAAGCACCTGTATATCTTTTTTAGGCTCAAATAAAATTCTGAAATGTTCAGCTACTTTAATAAATAATTATCATACTTTCACTGTAGGAGAGGTCAAAAAACAAGTATCAGATGGATTCCAGGAAGCTCTTTATTGTGGAAGGGGAGAATAACAACATCTTGAAAGTCTTCTCCATTTTATACCAAACAAAATCTAGGCAGAGTTATTTTGAATTTCTTTCTTACATTATTCTCTTTCTACGGACTGAATAATATTTTCTGAAAGTCCATGCTTAACAGTCCACTCATTTCTTCCTCATTCTCAAGGCCAGGTCTACATTTCTTAACAATAGCAGAGAGATGCTGCATTTGAAGCACTTATTCCATGCGTCATAGTGCATTCAGCCCCAGTGGCAAGGAAATGCTAACCTGGATTAAATCAAGAATGAGAAAGATAAGAAATAGGAAATTATATGCCCTCCCTTTCCTTTAGGTTCTCTTCTATCATGTTGTAACTGCTAAAAAGATTTTGAATGGTATAGGGTTCCCCCCCCCCTGTTATTTTCTGGAATGGTCACATGACCAGAGGCACTACAAAAATCACATTTCTTTTTTCAAGAATTGCTAGGAAGCATATATCAATATTGCAAAGAGTTTGGCACTGTGGTAGCATGCCAAGCTTTGGGTATTTTTTTAAAATAGAAGTGACTTCTTGTAAATTTTAGAAAGTAGATACAAGCTACCATGGTGGGAGAAAAAATCCAAGTTGGACTGGTTCAACTAATTTTCTTCCCCACACAATTTGGGGAGGAATAATTTTAATCTTATCTGCAGGTTCTCTGACTTCTAATGCCTCTCTCAGATAGAGAAGTTGAAAAAATTCTAACTACAAGGCCACTGTAGTAATTACAATACATTACCCTCAATGAAGACACTTTCATCCTACATGGACTGAATAATTGGTGTTCCAGATGTTTTTGGATTTCATCCAAGGTGCCTACTTCTACACCAATAGTAACAGACACCTTCAATACAATTCCAAAATATCTGGAACACTACATGGACATTATTGTCATTGACCAAATCACTATCAGTCAATTACAAAAGGCAGTTTTCCTTGGTACAGGATGATATCCTGCGACGATAACTTTAATACCATAAAACAACAATACCTCCTATCCCAGATCTTTGGGAAAGACTGGCTAGTTGAATTAAAATGCCAACCATATCTGTCCTTGTAATGTTCCACAGAAGGTATGGATTAGATCTTTTAGATCACAAGATCCCAAAACATATGACAATGTATCATGCATTGCACCCAAAAAGTAATACAGATCATTTTTATTTACCAAGTAAAGAGGGTGGTCAAGATTTTCTGCAAATTAAAAGGCACTGCATGATGAATTAGAGGTCAAAATGGTTACATAAAAGCAAGCAAAGAGAAGATGTGAATAAGTGTAAAGTGCAAAACTGAACAGTTACAACAGTGAATGAAAAAATGGAAAAATAAATATCTGCATGGTCAATACAAGAAAGATGGAAGACAAGATGAATACTGAGTTGTTGTTGTTGTTTATCCACCATCCTGTGTTGATCCAGTGTGGCATGCTATGCTCTGAAATTTTCAGTGATGAGGCATTCATTTGGCATTGGATTGATTCAGGCTAGTGGAGCAACAACAACAACAACAGGTAGTTTCAATACTTTTAATGTGGCCAAAGTTAGTAATCTGTTCTTCAACAGGGCAGAGCCTTGGTTTATAAAAAACAAAGCTTTGACAACTACTTAGAATGCAATGCAAGTAGTTACAGTATCGTTCCATTTGCAGTTAACCTATAAATATAAATGCCAAGAGAAAAACAATAAAATGTTGTGTCAGAAAGCATATAAACCGTTATTCCTTTGTTTTGTGAAACACTTTTCATGTTGGAAGAAGAATTCAAATAAAAAAACATATAGAGGGGGTGGATGACTTGTTTGCATGAAAACACAAAGCTAAGCAGGGAGTCTCTGAGTCTGTGTGGGAGAACAGCAGATTTATTTGTTTACATCTCAGTTAGCCCTTACTATTTATCTTTTCTTATACAGCACATATCACATGAATTTGCCATTCATTATTCAACTGGTGGTCCTCTCCCACCAGTTCTATTGCCAAGTGAGCTTGTCACGTGGAACACGTTTGCTGAAAAATGAAATAGTCCAGAAATATTTGCTTGCTTATTATTTGCTGTAAAGTTTTTCTTTTTCTAAAAGTTGCAATTTATGTCCTTCAGGTTCAGAAACAAAGTATTCCTGATACTTTTCACAATACATTGTCTTCACATGCCTTGCATGCGTTGATAGATTAACTGTCATAATGGTAATATAATAAATAAAGTTACAACTTGTTCCAAAAAATAGATACACTGAGATGTCGCTTTTGGCTGAAATGAAACATTACTGAAGCTGAAATATGGCACATTTGGAATAGGGAGCAATATGCAATGAACATGAAATACCAGGGAATTATACCAATTCAGCAATTCACCACATGTCATGATAGTCAGGATGGAAAAGACTATGAAGCTATGATTCTATTCCCCTATTATTCATTCATTTATTTATTTATCAAAATATACACTGTCTCCTATCTTGGATCCAATTTAATGGCAGAAGTTGCTGATCATTGGGCTAATATTGGATATTTGTTCATGATTCAGCTTCTGTTACAATCCAGTTATATACTACTAGTTATTTATAAAAATAATAAAGGCAGGATAAAAATAAATAAAATAAAATTCATTGTCATAATCTTTAATTGGGTGAACTTCATAAAGATAAAGGAACTGAATATGTGTCCAGCTATGTAAATCATTCCATGAAATTCAGAGGTTCACCTTGTAAATCATCAACATCATGGAACATTTTTGTTCCAATGTTATGGTTACCATGTGCAAACCTCCAGCAAAATATCTTAAGATGCTGGCTGTGGAATTCTGGGAGTTGAAGTCCACATGCCTTAAAATTGTCAAGGTTGAGAAACACTGGTCTAGAAAATCAAAGCAAATTTATTTTTGGAGCCTGGAACATTCGCATCCTGCTGAAAGGAGAAAAGATGGCAAGGTCTGAAAGACTAACAATCATTGCATTGACATTCAGTGAGATCAGGCTTGCAGATGAGGGTTTATCATAGGAAGCAAGTGCGTAGATGTATGTTCTTTTGGAAAGGGAAATAGAGACTGAGAACAAGACCTATGAAGAAGGTTTTGCAATCAAAACTCCTCTTCTGAAGAACATCTGTATCTACTTACTGGACTAAATGAACATAAGTTCCACTTTCCTTTCAACAAATCCTGGTATGTCATTATTGTCAGCATTTACTGCTTGGTAAGCTAGAAAAAGGTAGAATAGACAACATTACCACCAAATGGATTTGTAGCTGGCTGACAAACTGTACTCAACGAGTAGTCCTCAATGGTACTATATCCACATGGAGAGAAGTAAGCAGTGGGGTACAACAAAGCTCCATCTTAGGCCCAGTACTCTGCATTATCTTCATCAATGACTTAGATGAGGGAATAAAAGGGGAACTCATCAAATTTGCAGATGCAGCAAGTGTATATGGGTTGAAAATCAGGTGCATAAAGACTGATTTGATAAAAAACCATGAGACTATTTTAGTAACCATTCAGACCAAGAACAAGCTCAATGCAGATTGGCAGAATGACCCATCATCTGTTTCAAACAAAAAACACATTTAAACACTGCATTCCAATGCATAGGCAAAACTGCAAGAAATTCAGGACAAGTGGTGGCAAAGAAAGGTTGAGCAGGTGTAATGCTATACAAAT
>NW_015386742.1:0-24116 GCF_001527695.2 Protobothrops mucrosquamatus | reverse complement strand
ATATATCACTAGAGAGTTCTTTGGTGCCATAAAGTGAGTTTATGGTCCTTCTAAATCAGGATGCTTCCCCCTTGCTGCCATCTAACGGGTTGAACCTGATTAGAAATAAGGAAAAAACTGTTGGGCTGAATACTTTTCCAACCTACTTAATGGGCTATCCACAGTGATTTTTATGACCTCAGAAGTCAGTCTTGGATGACCTAGACCTGCCACCCTCTATTGATAAGATCACAAAATTCTGCAGATGAATTCAAAGCAATAGGGTAGGATTACATTCCTGCTGAGATTTACAAAGCAGTAGATCCAAAACCTTACAGGTGTTCCAAAACATTCTGGAAGACATCTGGTTCATAAAGGGCATGCCTGACAACTTCCTCAATGCCCTCATCATGGCTCTTTATAAAAACAAGGGAAAAAATCAGACTGTGGAAACTACAGTATTTCACTACTGTCTATCACAGGCAAGGTTTTTTCCCACTTTCTCCTCATAGGACTTGTCACCCCTGGAAAGGAACCTCCTAGAGGTACAGTGTTGCATTTGACCAGACAGACATGATATTTGCCATCAAGCACGTCCAGGAGAAGTGCATCAAGCAGAACAAGGCACTTTACTCCGACAAAGTCATTTGACACTGTAAACAGGAAGGTTCTCTGAATTACCCAGAAACATTGTGGATACTCAAAAAAATTCATTAAAGTTATTCAGCTGCTCAATGACAGAATGACAAAATAAGTCCTTTACACTGGTTATACATCAGCTGCATTTGCCAATTCCAAAGGGTAAAGCTGGACTGTGTATTATTGCCAATCTTCTTCTTCACTTGCATATTGACATATTGAAGGCCTGAAGGAAGGAGTATACAACTGGTACTGATTGGACATCTCTCTCTTTGATCTTAGCTGCTTTAATAGACGGACAAAGTGTTTCCATGCAATCATTTAAGAAACCCTCTTTGCTGATGACTGTACACTTCTGGCACACAAAGACAATAATCTACAACTGAAGCTGAACACATTCTCAGATGCTGCTATACTCAGTCTATCAGCCTGAACAAGACTGAAGTAATTTACCAATCCTATAGGAACAAAAATCATTGTTGATAACATCCAGATGACAAATGTGAATAGCTTCAAATACTTGGGAAGCATCTTGTCAAGTGATGGGCCTTTGGATAAAGAAATTGACTCCAGGATCAGCAAGATCAGCCAGCCTCTGGAGTGGGTACATACTGTCAACATTATCTTTGCATCTCTACAAAGTAGAGGTCACCAGAGCTGTGGTGCTCTCTTTTCTTTTATATGATATGAGTCCTAGATTCTGTACTGATGAAACCTCAACAGGAGAATTTCACATGCACCCCCATACTGCATTCATTGGCAAGGCCATGTATCCAACCTGGAGGTCTTAGATTACACCGAGTCTGCCAGCATTATCAGAGCTCAGAGGCTATGGATGGGAAACATCATTAGAGTGGTAAAAGACCATATGCCTTGCCAGTTGCTCTGCAGTGAACTGGAGACCGGAAAGAGATCTTGAAGTCATCCACACAAGTGCTACACAGATGCTGTGAAGGAAACCATACACTATTTTGACATCCAGCCAAAGAAGCTGCAGCCCATTGGCAAGCCATGTGCTATGAAGCTTACACCAGCTTTGAAAACTGATGCCACCAAAAATAGATGGAAAACCAAGATCAGAGCACAGAATGACATCCACAGTTATTGTAACAATGGATTTCCTGTGCCCCCATTGTGCTAGACTTTGGGGTTCCAGACTGTGACTGCAGAGTCACTTCCAGGTTCAAAGATGAACCATATAACAGCATATCTTCTTCGAATCCAGAAGATTTATCTACATATACATATGGTTACCATCTATATACTTCCAGAAAAATATGTTAAGATATAAGTCCATATTTCTAAGGAGAACAAAAGGGATAATTTCTCTTTGCCTATAAACCAAGAAGCTTTTACATTCGCAGAAAATTATTTTGAAATAAATAGTAGCAATCTTATCACCTTTGTATTCTTGTCAGTAGTTTCCATATAAAGGTTCATTCATTTAAGACATAAGTTGTGAAAAAGCCAACACACCTCTCTGCATATGTTTGTACACTTGAATGGCTATTATAATTATAATTAGATTTATTACAGTAAAAGTCTCTCTCACTTCCGTCGTTAACATAAAGACTTATTATCATTACCAAATGAAAAAGATTAGTAGTCGGAGGAGAAATTAAATCAGTTGTCAATGACTATTTTTATGATAAACTAATAAGATTTCCTGAAATATCTGAAGATTTCCCTAGACCTACACTTTATATAATCCCATTGAGTACCTTAAGTGTAATCAGTTGGAATTCCAAATTACTGGGTCTCGTCTGTAGAAAACACTGTTATTATCAGGACTTGGTTTCGATCACCACACAGGCACAGTTTGCAGCCCAATTCAATATGCATAGCATTTTTAACATGGTACTATCATATATAAGTATATATTGTACCTATTGACTTAAAGAGGAGCAAATGAATCTTAAACTGCATTAGCTTTCCATTGTGATTTATCAATGAGTAAATCACATTACAATGATAAAAGATGTGCTATTATAATGATAAAAGTGTGCATCAAGATTCTTTTTTTCTGAATGTTGGACATGCTCGCATTGGTAGCTAGGCCTTTAGTTACAGCAGGAAACCTGTTTGTCTCCTATACTTGAATTTGGTTTCTCCATAATGGATGGATGCAAGTCTCTGAGCATAACCGACCAAAGTTAAAGAGAAGCAAAACCAGAAACGTAGTTTGCTTCCAGGTCCAATTCAAAGTGCTGGTTTTGACCATTAAAGCTCAGATGGCATGAATCCAGGTAATTTGAGGGAGCATCCCTCTGTGCTTTTTTCTACCTGTGCCATCAGGTCCAGGAGGAGAAGCATGTTGACAGTCCATTCTACAAAAGAATTCCCCCTACAGGACCTAGAAGATTAGCCTTTTCTGCTGGCCTTTGGAATATCATTCCCTCCAAAATCCCTTTAAAATGTGTTTTTTTCCAGCAAGCCTGGGGATCCCTGTCAACAGGAAGCCCATGTGTTGATGTTCCCTTTTGTCACCTTGGGTTTTTTTTTTAAATTTATATTTGCTTTAATTGTTTTTTGTATACTGTTTTGACTCTTGTTTTTATTATATGCTGAGATGAGTAACAATAAAATAAAATAATAAAATGAAATAAAACTGAACAGGCATATTCCCCTAAGCACTTTGTGACTATTCTGAAAAGTAGGAATATTGTCTGACTGCGTGTGGAATGTTAATCATTGGTAGTGATTAGTGTAGAATCATGTACAGTCTTTTTCATTATTTTTATAAGAGATCATTCTGGAGATATTGCTCATATTTTATCCCATGGGTGCGCTATGCTATTAATATTTATCTTTGGTAGCATTCTTTGCTGCATTTTACAATCCAGGCTCTATTATAATGATTTTGGTCACTGGAGCATCAGGAAAAGAAAAATGGAAAATATTAGGGAAACGAATGAGGAATGTGGACCCCATAAACCAACTGTAGTTCTCCTCAACATAGTGCTGCTTGTCAGGCAGGTGTGATTTGTTGGATCTCAGACTTATAACACAACTTATAAAATGTATATAGCATATATATGAGAAGCGTGCCAGATCATTCCTAAAGTCCCCAACTCCACACTCCTTCTACCCAAGTCCATGGTGTCTAGGTTCTTCCGGGTGAAAAATTATCACTGAGAATAAAATTAGGCTGATAATGCTTTTTCTACCTATTCATTATACTGAATGAGTTCAGATAGGAGAATCTCCTTCTCTAGGACTAGTTTTTAAATAAATGATTTCGGTTTTTCCTTGTAATCAGGATAATCATGCCCACTTGTCAAGAGAAATCTAGACTTATTGGCTGCAAATTCAATCTCAACACTAGAGTAACAGTGAAGGAAAGATTTAAAAGTATAGCAAGTCTAGAGCTATACACCAGAGAGAGCAATAAATCAGTACACAAACACACACACCAACAAACGATAGCAAAAATAAAACTATATAACTGAGTGAAGAAGTAAAACACTTCTGACACTTTTGTCTATACTTTCCCTGCCATAGCAAAATAATCCTTTAACATTCTGAATAAATGTGATCCAGTGGAATGAATGATTGGGAATTAGTACAGACAAAAGGATTCATCATGAAAAAAACAATACATAAGAATTTTGATTATTTGCTTAGTAAAAATTCTTTTCCTTCTCAATATTTGTTTTAAAATTAAGTTTTTTATATGTAGACATGTTAAGAATGATTGATTTTATTGTTTATGACAAAAGATTGAGAAAATCTTTGAAGAATATAAGAGTCATGGGACCACAAATGGGATAGAATAGATTTTGGTAGTGCAGTATTAATAGAGAGATATTGGGAATAGAGAAGGAAGAAATAAAAGTAAAAAAAATTAAATGAAAGTAGAATGACTGCAGAATAGAGAATAAGAATCCTGTAAAAATACTAAACAGTATATATGATAGCAATGTTCCAATATCTCAGGGGCTGCCATAAAGAGGAGGGTGTCAAGCTGTTTTCCAGGGCGCCTGGAGGCAGGACAAGAAGCAACGAGTGGAAACTAAGCAAGAAGAGAAGCAACCTAGAACTAAGGAGAAACTTCCTGACAGTTAGAACAATTAACCAGTGGAACAACCTGCCTCCAGAAGCGGTGAATGCTCCAACACTGGAGGTTTTTAAGAAGAGACTGGACAACCATTTGTCCGAAATGGTATAGGGTTTCCTGCCTGAGCAGGGATTGGACTAGATGACCTTCAAGGTCCCTTCCAACTTTACTACTACTACTACTACTACTACTACTACTACTATTATTATTATTATATAATTACTAAGAAATTAGATGGAAAATGTATGATACAGAAGATACTTGGAATAGAATGAAAAGAATTATGTTACACAATAGTGTATGAAGTTATGCTACTAAGAAATATGAAAAAGGTTGTTTGGTAGAATGATGAAGTGAAATAGACTATGGATGAGAAAAATATATATAAAAGGATTGCTGCAAAAAAACAGAGGAGAGAAGGTAATGCATATTACTGGCAGATAATGAAAGAGAGCAGACTAAAAATGTAATTACATGGATTTGATGAAATCCTCAGAAAGTAAGATATGAGATTTAAACAATACAAGGCAATCTGTGAAACAATGTATGGACGTGGTTTTCAAAGATAAAAAAGAGACAATATACAGTGAACAGAGGGTTTGTTAGTTAGATCTACTGCAGTTAAAGTTCCTTTCCCCTTATTTTCTTTTATTTTGCTTTCTACTTCTTACACTTTTCTGCAAACTACATAATAACACTGCTTATCCCAAAAGTGAAAACACTGGTCTTATGGATATTTATGCACATCATATTTAGTTACCAGCTAGCCTCCAGACCCTACATCAGGGGCTCTTCAAACGTGGCCCTTTTATGATGTGTGGACTTCAACTCCCAAAATTTCTCAGCCAGGCACACTGGCAGAGAAATTCTGGAAGTTGAAGTCCACAAGTCATAAAAGGGCCAAGTTTGAAGACCCCTGCCCTACATGATCATAGCTATTTTTTTATTACTTCTTTGTAATTTTATCGTGGTTTTTAAAATTTAGTCTATTATCTCAGAAATTTTCATATAGTTTGTGCATGGCAGAATCCTCACCTTGAGAAACATACAAACAATAAAGTTCAGTCCCTTCCATATTTTCAGTGGATTTACAGCTGATATAAAATCCCCAAAAATCTTTTTATAAGTCCTTAAATTAGGGAACATGAGTGATGTGAAAAAGCAAAACTTATTTCAAGAAGCATTTTGACTGATATTGTGCCTTAATATGGTTGGAGCAGTTCTATTTCTCAGCATAATTAAAAACATCAAAACATTGTGTGCTCTAACTATATTAAAGAAGAATGATGAATCAATAATATTTTCGTACTAAGAGCATATGACTACAACGTGATTGCTTTACAATTTTAGTCTTTTTACTTTACTGAAATATAATTATAAATGCAACAGAACTAATGAGGCAGTAGCCTTCTAAATATTGCTGAAGTGCAATTTTTGGTCTTCTTTTTTGGTTTCAGCATATAAACTGGGGTTGATATTAACTAAAAATTTAGCAACTAATAAGACATAGGTTACAAATCAAAGTAGGTTTCTGCAGGGGAATATTCTCTGTTCATATTTGGAATACATATAATCACATTCCCTTATATATTTTTTTTCATGAAATTTATGAAAGTTATAATTGAAGACTGAAGTGGTAATATGGAAGAAACAGATTTTCAAGACAGACCCTTGGAAATTGTTTATTCCTTGAATGAAATGTACTGAGAAATAAACTATATAAATCAAGGCAAGAAATGTGCAAGGCACAGCATTTGGAATACTGAACCTTTTTCTGGTATTTGATTTTTGGATACAAGGATATGGTTACCAATTGCCAGATTTAATTGCTAAGTTAATTTTTCCTTGGTTCTTCAAAAGTAGTTTCTGATGAGTTGACATATTAATACACTGACTTTAATCGTTATGCAACTATCTTATGCTTGCAGTGTTGGTATAACTCCATGATTGGTGATTATAAAAATTCTAAAAATATCCAATAGAAATAGAAATAAGTATTTTATCAGTGCCGAACCATGGCTTCTCCTGACATAGGAGCTCAGCATAATTATGGCTAACAAAAGGAAAGAAAAGTAAAACTAGATTAAAACTTCTAAATTAAAGGAGCAATATCAAAATTAAAAAACCATACAGTTAGAGAACATTTCCCAAATTCTACAATATTGATGCTGAACTGGTCTATTGCTAGTGTGCTGAAATTCTGTATTATTCCTGGCTGATAAAGAACCTCATATATTATAGACTGCATGTGGAAGTGATTGAAAATCATATAATTATGGTCAAACTCCATAAAATTTAAGAATTTTCTACATTAGCTACCCAAATTGTATAAAGAAATCTACAGGGAAATATTAAGATTGATTGTACTGCTGACCAGTGGCGCTGAGGGGAAGACTATCAATATTATTGGGCTGATAGAAATAGGCACATACATTAAGGGATGTTCCCACTCCTGCATGAACCAAAGGATATATGACTTTTGTATGATGTAACAGAGCATGATTCTTTTAAATAGAGAACCATTCCAAGACATTATGTAACTGGGATTAATTAGATGAATAAGACCATTTTGGAATCTTTATTTTTTAAAAAATAGCATCTGCTTCCTTTACAACAAAAGTACAGCCACTTGTATCCCCTACTCCATAAGGTGAATTGCAACTCAAGTTCATTTAGTTTCAGTCATTTTACAGATCTCTGCCTTTGGGCAGATTCTCACTTTCCATTACTTCCATTGCCAGTATGCTTTCTGAGTGCAGAAACACATTATCGTCCTCTGACTCCCAGCCGTTCATAAAAGCACCTGAACCCCCAGGTTTTTTAGCTTCCATTAAAAACTACAGTTTCTCAACCTGAGCCATCTTAAACCATTCAGAGAAGATTGTGTCCAGTGATTTGCCTGTTCTAGTGGCTGTGCCAGCTGCATGACCTCTCACCTCCCAAAATAGTCACTGATTTGGGTAGCCATTCTATCCTGGTCTATCAGGATACTATGTTCTCACTGCTCAACAGGTGCCATTTTCTTTATTTTTTTTTCTTAAAAAACAGAATCAGACAAGCCACTTGATCCAAATGGGGGTTCCCAAGCCCACTTACAATCATGTCTCTGGGGGTATGATATTCCAAAGGGAGCCATCACACAGAAGGCTCTTTTTCTAGGTCCCACTAGATGTTCTTCCTTGATAGTTGGGACCCACAATATGGTCTGGTGTGCTTTATAAATGTAATAATATTAATATAATTTTGCAGTTGATCCAGAATGACCATTAGGAGCTTTCCTTGTCCCACCATCTTCTAGAAACTCATCACTTCATGCAACCCATACATTATTCAGGTGGCACTTTATTTGTTTCTGTCCAAGCTCAGTGAAGCGTGCTGTCCTTGTATTCGATGTAACACACACAGTACTGAAAAGCTTGACTTCTTCTTTTTCACATTTTAGAATGTTTATGTTGCAATAAAGGCAAGTGCTATTTTGTTTTTATGAAGCTGAACCATCCGTTCTTCCTTGCTACAATCATTCCATGAACTCACCAAAAAACACAGAAATTAAAGAATATGTTCCCTGATGTTTTGATTATTGAAGTATCAGAGCAACGATGGCATCATGAAGGGGCTGTGGATGGGGGGGGGGAAGCAGTTGTGTAGTATCAAAAGTAGCAATGTGAGAAGGGAATATGAAAGCATCCAATATCTGGGAAAGCAAAAGAAAGCCACTGAGATTAGAACTGAGGGAACAATCCCTAAACAGAAAATCAGACAATGGTGGACTGGTCCACACAAAGCCGACTGATGGGGCTTCCCCTCCTGGACAGATGGAAAGAGCAAGAAGCAGGGGAAGATAGTTCAGATCTTGCACCGATCATGATCTGGACAAGCACCAGCCTGGTTCCATTGCCAACACACTGCAATCTGGACTGATAGTTCTGAAGTTGCCTTTGGAAATAGTTAGGAATAGTGTGGAAGATTAGCAGCTTAGGTTGCAGTATGGAATTACCTTTCTCCCTATTTTTATATTTTTAAACTGTAAAGAATATTTCTTAGGATTGTGATCTTTTCTGCTTTGATGTGATTCTCAAAGACAGCCACAGAGACTTTCAGTTCTTAGGATGCTCTCTCACAATCATTTGATTCATTGTAGAAATATTAGATGTTCATCCTGGTTATTGTGTATATGGATGCTGCTGACATCCAGTTATTTTGGGTTCAGTGACACAAACTGCATCACTGAATTTGTTTACAATAATGCTAACCTTATGATAAATAACCCATTAAAGGTAGCATACCTTTAAGAAAAGGAAAGGAAAAATGTTCCTTTTCTTCTAGGAAGGAAGATGAATATTGTATTCATCTTCCTTCCTAGAAGAAAAGGAACATTTTTTTCTGGGAAATGTTTATGAATTTAAAAATAACTCAAAAGGAGACTTTTAACATTCTAGTTCTTAAAAAGCAGCAAAAGTTGATTTTGCATAATGTGTTATCTTCAGTAACTGCTTTAAAATTTTGAGGGACAGAGTTGTTGTTTTTGATATACTACAGTGACAATGTAAACATTCAGAAAGAAGCAATGAATATTTGGAGCTATTTTCAATCAATCTGTCCTTTTTCTTCACTTTGTTTTTAAATTTTATTATAAAAATAGCAACTCACATACCAGTAACTAAACAAAAAAAGGTAGGTGCCCAAATGGAGAGAAAATTGCTGTATTTTATTGAAATATGGTTGCATCAAAAGCACTGAGATAGATTAGCCCTAAGTATATTCTAATAGCTTACTGATTTGTTCCTTGGATACTATGGTGCCTAATGGTTATGAGGTTATTTACACATTTCATAGCTAATGTAATATATGATATTCTCCTCCAGAAATATTATTCATTATCTTGGTTATGTTTCAAATTATATGTTTCAAATTATAGTTCTGAACAAATTGTCTTTTATTATTTTATATATTACTGTAGGTGAGAATCAGGATTCCACATGAAAGAAGTAATAAAACAAGCATCATTTCCTAGCAGCAGTCATAAGGTTGACTTTTTCTGGGTTGATAGACTTCCTACCTATCTGTGCACCTCCAAATAATATCCCAACTGTTGACTTAAATGTGACACATTTGGCACAATGAAGATGCACAGTTCTTTTCCAGTTAGATCCCACCTCTGCTTGTGTAATAATGTATTTTTACCACAGCTTCAGTATTATTCTTCATGTAATATATCTCCTGCTAACCTAGATATAAAATTTCTTGATTCTAGAGTTCAATTAAAAAAACCCCAGCTTTCATGATGGAAGCTGCTACTTTACTTTTAGCATCTATATTTATTATCAAAAAGAGTCCTGGTGGCACAGTGGTTAGAATGTAGGCCAACTCTGCCCACAGTCTGGACCTCGATCCTGATGGGCTTGAGGTTGATTCAGCTTTCCATCCTTCCAAGGTTGGTAAAATGAGGACCCAGATTGTTGAGGGCAATATGTTGACATGTAAACCATTCAGAGAGTGCTGTAAAGCACTATGGAGCACTTTATAAGTCTAACTGATATTGCTATTGCTATGTGTCTATCTATCTATCTATCTATCTATCTATCTATCTATCTATCTATCTATCTATCTATCTATCTATCTATCTATCACCTACCTACCTACCTACCTACCTACCTACCTACCTACCTACCTACCTACCTACCTATCTATCTATCTATCTATCTATCTATCTATCTATCTATCTATCTATTTATCTGTCCATATATCATATTTCTATGCTGCTATCTGAATAGCAGTGGCTATTCAAGGGGAGAGGATGGTTCAGCAGTTAAAGACATTAGCTTGTCAGTTGGAAAGCTGACAGCCAGGGTTTGAGATGGAGTGAGCTCCGGTTCCTTGCCTCAGCTCCTGCCTACCTAGCAGTTCAAAAGCATGCAAATGCTTTGGTGGGAAAGTAACAGTGTTCTATGTGGCCACATGACCACAGAAAAGTCTTCGGACAATGTTGGCTCCCTCAGCTAAGAGATGGAGATGAACACTGCCTGCTAGAGTTGGAAATGACTACCTTTACCTTATCTGAATAGTTATGAAAATTATCAAATATCCTAATTCGACTTTGGGGTATATTTTAACTAGGGCTCTCAAAACTTCAACATAGTTTAAAATGCTCAACTCACCTAAGTAACTTTGGGCAGTTTACAATGTCATAATAAAATCATATAAATACATGAATAAAATATAAATTAAAAACAGGTTAAAACTTCATGTGCTTCTTCTTTAACTTTTTAGCATATTTGCTGCCCAGGGCTCCCTACTTCAAATGGCAAAGGAAAAGTTGGCTATCTGCAGTTCAAGATCACTCTGATTGTGATTATCAAAAATAGGCCAGAAGGAATCTGATGGCAGCTATTCTAATTAACAACGGTTATTAAAAGCTGTAACCTTTACAAGCCACAGCTTACTTCATCAGATGCATAGATGAAGTGGATAGATTGACATAGGATTTAAACTGGGATAAAGTGGGGAGGACAAGAGGGTGAAATCCAGTTAGTTTTGCAGATGCAGGTTACATATTAGATAGATTACAAGTACCTTATCAATTAACATTTGTAATATGTTAAAAACATAAAGTGTGTTGGAAAAGATGCTGCTAAAGTTTATCTGGGTTTTTTTGCTACCATAGACTGATGTGATTCTCCTCCTACAGTTTATACAAAAATAGTCCTTAAGATATGCCACAGATTTGAGACGAGAACCATACAAACACAAATATGAATCTGAAGATGCCATTTTAAAAATCCCCCAAGAAAACAGGGAAAAATGAAAAATTTCAATCCAACCCAACTGTATGATGTAGTTGCTGTCTACTTTGAAATATCACTTATATACACTCAGCTCTTTAATTAATGTGAAGCACAGCCTCCACTCCCAAATGCTCTATCCAGTGGATTTTTTATGTATTATGTCCTTTGGTCTTTTTCTTTTTAAAAGACACTTTTAATATTTTAAGCAACTTGGTAATATGCACAGAGAATTCTGGTTATTGACAGATTAGTAGACTGAATGCTTATCACCCTGCATACCAAGACATTCATTTTCTAGATTCCTACTCTAGAGAAAATCCATTCCCAGCCTATGGTGAACTAGAATATAAAGCAATGAGAAGGATTAGTATTTCATTCAGGGGAGTATGAAGAACATGACACCAGATGTTGTTGGCCAGAATCAGTGTTTCAATGAACAGGAAGAAGTAGAATATTGGGGTGACAAGGGGAAACACTAACCGTGTGACAGTCATAATGAGAGAGATCAAAAAGAAGGAACTAACCACAAAGCACTTTTTCTGCTGCAGCTAATTTGCTACCTCAGCTTGTCAGTTAATTTTTTTTCTCCTTAGGTATTCATTTAGAAAAGCTTTGCTTCTGAAAGCTTTGCTGAGATTTTGTTAATTGCTTTGAACAGAAGCTATGGAAAGACCAGACTGATGGTTTTCCTCACATCTTGCACCCCTCTGTACTGTTGCTAAAAGGGAAATCTTTAAAGTATGTCTTAAAAGGCATTTGATGGCTGTAGCTTTTAACACAAAGCTAAAATTAGATTCTCTGATTATAGCACTGCCTCTTGCACTGTGGTATTTTCTGTTGCCCTAATAGATGAAGGGAGAAGTTATAAATCCTGGGCTTAAGTTCCTTCAGAAGTGGCTTCCATGGAAACCCTTTTGGCAAGCTTTTAAAAATGTTTCTGACATATGAGTTTAAGCAAGAAAGTTTGATATGTGTCATTCCTATATCTAAAAGTAGTTAAATGAAGTTTTGTCTTGTTAAAGTCTACTGTTAGAAGTAGGCAGCAAGATCTTAACAAACAGCAGCATGATCATGCCAGTGAGGGTTTGGATAACTAGAATGATATAATAGGTGATGTTACATTCTGGTGCTTTCATCACTTGGTTGCCTCTGACTATCAAGTGCTTCCCTGTGCCGTTGTTAGTAGATTGACAGTGCCTTCCTTAATCTCTGACAGAAGGAATAACATTAGGATCCAAAGACTTTGACACTTGTGTCCACTTCACCTCAAACATTTCATCCAGTCGTGGGAATGGAGTGAGAATGAGATGATTTCTGGCTGCAGGACTTAGAACTTCACATGATTCTGATTAATGCTGCATGCAGCTGATACAAATTTTAGTTGGGGCTTTAAGGTCATGGATAGTAGGTCCAACATGGGAGGGAGAGCAGCCNCATTTTCAGAGAGAGTGAAGGCAGCAATTGTATTTCTGAATAATAGTAATGGTTTACTTTTTCTAATCATCAGCCTCCTCTTTAATTTAGTCAACAGTTACTGATAAAAATACTATTTGATTATTCTAAAGGACTTTATAGACTTCTAAAGGGATCTGGATGTGAAATATATTAGGGTAACTCATGGAATTCACATTAGTGTTGGAATTCCAAATTACTGGGTCTCGTCTGTAGAAAACACTGTTATTATCAGGACTTGGTTTAGATCACCACACAGGCACAGTTTGCAGCCCAATTCAATATGCATAGCATTTTTAACATGGTACTATCATATATAAGTATATATTGTACCTATTGACTTAAAGAGGAGCAAATGAATCTTAAACTGCACTAGCTTTCCATTGTGATTTATCAATGAATAAATCACATTACAATGATAAAAGATGTGCTATTATAATGATAAAAGTATGCATCAAGATTCTTTTTTTCTGAATGTTGGACATGCTCGCATTGGTAGCTAGGCCTTTAGTTACAGCAGGAAACCTGTTTGTCTCCTATACTTGAATTTGGTTTCTCCATAATGGATGGATGCAAGTCTCTGAGCATAACCAACCAAAGTTAAAGAGAAGCAAAACCAGAAACGTAGTTTGCTTCCAGGTCCAATTCAAAGTGCTGGTTTTGACCATTAAAGCTCAGATGGCATGAATCCAGGTAATTTGAGGGAGCATCCCTCTGTGCTTTTTTCTATCTGTGCCATCAGGTCCAGGAGGAGAAGCATGTTGCCAGTCCATTCTACAAAAGAATTTCCCCTACAGGACCTAGAAGATTAGCCTTTTCTGCTGGCCTTTGGAATATCATTCCCTCCGAAATCCCTTAAAAATGTGTTTTTTTCCAGCAAGCCTGGGGATCCGTGTCAACAGGAAGCCCATGTGTTGATGTTCCCTTTTGTCACCTTGGGTTGTTTTTTTTAAAATTTATATTTGCTTTAATTGTTTTTTGTATACTGTTTTGACTCTTGTTTTTATTGTATGCTGAGATGAGTAACAATAAAATAAAATAATAAAATGAAATAAAACTGAACAGGCATATTCCCCTAAGCACTTTGTGACTATTCTGAAAAGTAGGAATATTGTCTGACTGTGTGTGGAATGTTAATCATTGGTAGTGATTAGTGTAGAATCATGTACAGTCTTTTTCATTATTTTTATAAGAAATCATTCTGGAGATATTGCTCATATTTTATCCCATGGGTGCGCTATGCTATTAATATTTATCTTTGGTAGCATTCTTTGCTGCATTTTACAATCCAAGCTCTATCATAATGATTTTGGTCACTGGAGCATCAGGAAAAGAAAAATGGAAAAAATTAGGGAAACGAATGAGGAATGTGGACCCCATAAACCAACTGTAGTTCTCCTCAACATAGTGCTGCTTGTCAGGCAGGTGTGATTTGTTGGATCTCAGACTTATGTTTATTTAGATTTGTATTTGTATAACACAACTTATAAAATGTATATAGCATATATATGAGAAGCCTGCCAGATCATTCCTAAAATCCCCAACTCCACACTCCTTCTACCCAAGTCCATGGTGTCTAGGTTCTTCCAGGTGAAAAATTATCACTGAGAATAAAATTAGGCTGATAATGCTTTTTCTACCTATTCGTTATACTGAATGAGTTCAAATAGGAGAATCTCCTTCTCTAGGACTAGTTTTTAAATAAATGATTTCGGTTTTTCCTTGTAATCAGGATAATCATGCCCACTTGTCAAGAGAAATTGGCTGCAAATTCAATCTCAACACTAGAGTAACAGTGAAGGAAAGATTTAAAAGTATAGCAAGTATAGAGCTATACACCAGAGAGAGCAATAAATCAGTACACAAACACACACACCAACAAACAATAGCAAAAATAAAACTATATAACTGAGTGAAGAAGTAAAACACTTCTGACACTTTTGTCTATACTTTCCCTGCCATAGCAAAATAATCCTTTAACATTCTGAATAAATGTGATCCAGTGGAATGAATGATTGGGAATTAGTACAGACAAAAGGATTCGTCGTGAAAAAACAATACATAAGAATTTTGATTATTTGCTTAGTAAAAATTCTTTTCCTTCTCAATATTTGGTTTAAAATTAAGTTTTTTATATGTAGACATGTTAAGAATGATTGATTTTATTGTTTATGACAAAAGATTGAGAAAATCTTTGAAGAATATAAGAGTCATGGGACCACAAATGGGATAGAATAGATTTTGGTAGTACAGTATTAATAGAGAAATATTGGGAATAGAGAAGGAAGAAATAAAAGTAAAAAAAATTAAATGAAAGTAGAATGACTGCAGAATAGAGAATAAGAATCCTGTAAAAATACTAAACAGTATATATGATAGCAGTGTTCCAATATCTCAGGGGCTGCCACAAAGAGGAGGGTGTCAAGCTGTTTTCCAGGGCGCCTGAAGGCAGGACAAGAAGCAACGAGTGGAAACTAAGCAAGGAGAGAAGCAACCTAGAACTAAGGAGAAACTTCCTGACAGTTAGAACAATTAACCAGTGGAACAATCTGCCTCCAGAAGCGGTGAATGCTCCAACACTGGAGGTTTTTAAGAAGAGACTGGACAGCCATTTGTCCGAAATGCTATAGGGTTTCCTGCCTGAGCAGGGGTTGGACTAGATGACCTCCAAGGTCCCTTCCAACTTTACTACTACTACTACTACTACTACTACTACTACTACTACTACTATTATTATTATTATTATTATTATTATTATTATTATTATTATATAATTACTAAGAAATTAGATGGAAAATATATGATACAGAAGAAACTTGGAATAGAATGAAAAGAATTATGTTACATAATAGTGTATGAAGTTATGCTACTAAGAAATATGAAAAAGGTTGTTTGGTAGAATGATGAAGTGAAATAGACTATGGATGAGAAAAATATATATAAAAGGATTGCTGCAAAAAAACGAGGAGAGAAGGTAATGCATATTACTGGCAGACAATGAAAGAGAGCAGACTAAAAATGTAATTACATGGATTTGATGAAATCCTCAGAAAGTAAGATATGAGATTTAAAGAATACAAGGCAATCTGTGAAACAATGTATGGACATGGTTTTCAAAGATAAAAAAGAGACAATATACAGTGAACAGAGGGTTTGTTAGTTAGATCTACTGCAGTTAAAGTTCCTTTCCCCTTATTTTCTTTTATTTTGCTTTCTACTTCTTACACTTTTCTGCAAACTACATAATAACACTGCTCATCCCAAAAGTGAAAACACTGGTCTTATGGATATTTATGCACATCATATTTAGTTACCAGCTAGCCTCCAGACCCTACATCAGGGGCTCTTCAAACGTGGCCCTTTTATGACGTGTGGACTTCAACTCCCAGAATTTCTCAGTCAGGCACACTGGCAGAGAAATTCTGGAAGTTGAAGTCCACAAGTCATAAAAGGGCCAAGTTTGAAGACCCCTGCCCTACATGATCATAGCTATTTTTTATTACTTCTTTGTAATTTTATCGTGGTTTTTAAAATTTAGTCTATTATCTCAGAAATGTTCATATAGTTTGTGCATGGCAGAATCCTCACCTTGAGAAACATACAAACAATAAAGTTCAGTCCCTTCCATATTTTCAGTGGATTTACAGCTGATATAAAATCCCCAAAAATCTTTTTATAAGTCCTTAAATTAGGGAACATGAGTGATGTGAAAAAGCAAAACTTATTTCAAGAAGCATTTTGACTGATATTGTGCCTTAATATGGTTGGAGCAGTTCTATTTCTCAGCATAATTAAAAACATCAAAACATTGTGTGCTCTAACTATATTAAAGAAAAATGATGAATCAATAATATTTTCGTACTAAGAGCATATGACTACAACGTGATTGCTTTACAATTTTAGTCTTTTTACTTTACTGAAATATAATTATAAATGCAACAGAACTAATGAGGCAGTAGCCTTCTAAATATTGCTGAAGTGTAATTTTTGGTCTTCTTTTTTGGTTTCAGCATATAAACTGGGGTTGATATTAACTAAAAATTTAGCAACTAATAAGACATAGGTTACAAATCAGAGTAGGTTTCTGCAGGGGAATATTCTCTGTTCATATTTGGAAGAAATATAATCACATTCGCTTATATATATTTTTTTATGAAATTTATGAAAGTTATAATTGAAGACTGAAGTGGTAATATGGAAGAAACAGATTTTCAAGACAGACCCTTGGAAATTGTTTATTCCTTGAATGAAGTGTACTGAGAAATAAACTATATAAATCAAGGCAAGAAATGTGCAAGGCACAGCATTTGGAATACTGAACCTTTTTCTGGTATTTGATTTTTGGATACAAGGACATGGTTACCAATTGCCAGATTTAATTGCTAAGTTAATTTTTGCTTGGTTCTTCAAAAGTAGTTTCTGATGAGTTGACATATTAATACACTGACTTTAATCGTTATGCAACTATCTTATGCTTGCAGTGTTGGTATAACTCCATGATTGGTGATTATAAAAATTCTAAAAATATCCAATAGAAATAGAAATAAGTATTTTATCAGTGCCGAACCATGGCTTCTCCTGACATAGGAGCTCAGCATAATTATGGCTAACAAAAGGAAAGAAAAGTAAAACTAGATTAAAACTTCTAAATTAAAGGAGCAATATCAAAATTTAAAAAACCATACAGTTAGGGAACATTTCCAAAATTCTACAATATTGATGCTGAACTGGTCTATTACTAGTGTGCTGAAATTCTGTATTATTCCTGGCTGATAAAGAACCTCATATATTATAGACTGCATGTGGAAGTGATTGAAAATCATATAATTATGGTCAAACTCCATAAAATTTAAGAATTTTCTACATTAGCTGCCCAAATTGTATAAAGAAATCTACAGGGAAATATTAAGATTGATTGTACTGCTGACCAGTGGCGCTGAGGGGAAGACTATCAATATTATTGGGCTGATAGAAATAGGCACATACATTAAGGGACTTATAAATGTTCCCACTCCTGCATGAACCAAAGGATATATGACTTTTGTATGATGTAACAGAGCATGATTCTTTTAAATAGAGAACCATTCCAAGACATTATGTAACTGGGATTAATTAGATGGATAAGACCATTTTGCAATCTTTATTTTTTAAAAAATAGCATCTGCTTCCTTTACAACAAAAGTACAGCCACTTGTATCCACTACTCCATAAGGTGAATTGCAACTCAAGTTCATTTAGTTTCAGTCATTTTACAGATCTCTGCCTTTGGGCAGATTCTCACTTTCCATTACTTCCATTGCCAGTATGCTTTCTGAGTGCAGAAACACATTATCGTCCTCTGACTCCCAGCCATTCATAGAAGCACCCGAACCCCCAGGTTTTTTAGCTTCCATTAAAAACTACAGTTTCTCAACCTGAGCCATCTTAAACCATTCAGAGAAGATTGTGTCCAGTGATTTGCCTGTTCTAGTGGCTGTGCCAGCTGCATGACCTGGCCTGCTCTCTCACCTCCCAAAATAGTCACTGATTTGGGTAGCCATTCTATCCTGGTCTATCAGGATACTATGTTCTCACTGCTCAACAGGTGCCATTTTCTTTATTTTTATTTTTTCTTAAAAAACAGAATCAGACAAGCCACTTGATCCAAATGGGGTTCCCAAGCCCACTGACAATCATGTCTCTGGGGGTATGATATTACAAAGGGAGCCATCACACAGAAGGCTCTTTTTCTAGGTCCCACTAGATGTTCTTCCTTGATAGTTGGGACCCACAATATGGTCTGGTGTGCTTGATAAATGTAATAATATTAATATAATTTTGCAGTTGATCCAGAATGACCATTAGGAGCTTTCCTTGTCCCACCATCTTCTAGAAACTCATCACTTCATGCAACCCATACATTATTCAGGTGGCACTTTATTTGTTTCTGTCCAAGCTCAGTGAAGCTTGCTGTCCTTGTATTCGATGTAACACACACAGTACTGAAAAGCTTGACTTCTTCTTTTTCACATTTTAGAATGTTTATGTTGCAATAAAGGCAAGTGCTATTTTGTTTTTATGAAGCTGAACCATCCGTTCTTCCTTGCTACAATCATTCCATGAACTCACCAACAAACACAGAAATTAAAGAATATGTTCCCTGATGTTTTGATTATTGAAGTATCAGAGCAACGATGGTATCATGAAGGGGCTGTGGATGTGGGGGGGAAAGCAGTTGTGTAGTATCAAAAGTAGCAATGTGAAAAGGGAATATGAAAGCATCCAATATCTGGGAAAGCAAAAGAAAGCCACTGAGATTAGAACTGAGGGAACAATCCCTAAACAGAAAATCAGACAATGGTGGACTGGTCCACACAAAGCCAACTGATGGGGCTTCCCCTCCTGGACAGATGGAAAGAGCAAGAAGCAGGGGAAGATAGTTCAGATCTTGCACCGATCATGATCTGGACAAGCACCAGCCTGGTTCCATTGCCAACACACTGCAATCTGGACTGATAGTTCTGAAGTTGCCTTTGGAAAGAGTTAGGAATAGTGTGGAAGATTAGCAGCTTAGGTTGCAGTATGGAATTACCTTTCTCCCTATTTTTATATTTTTAAACTGTAAAGAATATTTCTTAGGATTGTGATCTTTTCTGCTTTGATGTGATTCTCAAAGACAGCCACAGAGACTTTCAGTTCTTAGGATGCTTTCTCACAATCATTTGATTCATTGTAGAAATATCAGATGTTCATCCTGGTTATTGTGTATATGGATGCTGCTGACATCCAGTTATTTTGGGTTCAGTGACACAAACTGCATCACTGAATTTGTTTGCAATAATGCTAACCTTATGATAAACAACCCATTAAAGGTAGCATACAATATTCATCTTCCTTCCTAGAAGAAAAGGAACATTTTTTTCTGGGAAATGTTTATGAATTTAAAAATAACTCAAAAGGAGACTTTTAACATTCTAGTTCTTAAAAAGCAGCAAAAGTTGATTTTGCATAATGTGTTATCTTCAGTAACTGCTTTAAAATTTTGAGGGACAGAGTTGTTGTTTTTGATATACTACAGTGACAATGTAAACATTCAGAAAGAAGCAATGAATATTTGGAGCTATTTTCAATCAATCTGTCCTTTTTCTTCACTTTGTTTTTTAATTTTATTATAAAAATAGCAACTCACATACCAGTAACTAAACAAAAAAAGGTAGGTACCCAAATGGAGAGAAAATTGCTGTATTTTATTGAAATATGGTTGCATCAAAAGCACTGAGATAGATTAGCCCTAAGTATATTCTAATAGCTTACTGATTTGTTCCTTGGATACTATGGTGCCTAATGGTTATGAGGTTATTTACACATTTCATAGCTAATGTAATATATGATATTCTCCTCCAGAAATATTATTCATTATCTTGGTTATGTTTCAAATTATATGTTTCAAATTATAGTTCTGAACAAATTGTCTTTTATTATTTTATATATTACTGTAGGTGAGAATCAGGATTCCACATGAAAGAAGTAATAAAACAAGCATCATTTCCTAGCAGCAGTCATAAGGTTGACTTTTTCTGTTGATAGACTTCCTACCTATCTGTGCACCTCCAAATAATATCCCAACTGTTGACTTAAATGTGACACATTTGGCACAATGAAGATTCACAGATCTTTTCCAGTTAGATCCCACCTCTGCTTGTGTAATAATGTATTTTTACCACAGCTTCAGTATTATTCTTCATGTAATATATGTCCTGCTAACCTAGATATAAAATTTCTTGATTCTAGAGTTCAGTTAAAAAAACCCAGCTTTCATGATGGAAGCTGCTATTTTACTTTTAGCATCTATATTTATTATCAAAAAGAGTCCTGGTGGCACAGTGGTTAGAATGCAGTATTGTAGGCCAACTCTGCCCACAGTCTGGACCTCGATCCTGATGGGCTTGAGGTTGATTCAGCTTTCCATCCTTCCAAGGTTGGTAAAATGAGGACCCAGATTGTTGAGGGCAACATGTTGACATGTAAACCATTCAGAGAGTGCTGTAAAGCACTATGGAGCACTTTATAAGTCTAACTGATATTGCTATTGCTATTGCTATGTGTCTATCTATCTATCTATCTATCTATATCCAAATTTCTTTTTTCTGACAGAGAGTAAAGAATTAAATTGGGAGACTAAGATGGACCATTTCTGGCTTTTTTGCCTTCATCAGTTAGCCATACCCTTTATGGGATTCGAACCTGGGCAGTTATACATACTAGTCAGTGATTTAGTCACTGAGCCACAGGTTCTCTTCCCCTCTTTGCCAGCAGAGTCAAGGGANAAGGCAAAAAAGCCAGAAATGGTCCATCTTAGTCTCCCAATTTAATTCTTTACTCTCTGTCAGAAAAAAGAAATTTGGATATAAAAATATTTCGCAGTTGCGACTTGAGCCTGCTCTATGCCCCTAGTTGGGGGCGGCAAGGCAAGAGATATTGTAAAAAGAGTAAACTGCAGTATGGCAGTTGAAAATGTCAAGGTGTTCACAATCAGACCAATCTGTCTGAACTCCCTATCTATCTCCTATCTAAGCCGCCCTGAGTCCGCAAGGAGAAGGGCGGGGTAGAAATCCAATAAAATCAAATCAAAACAAAATCTATCTATCTATCTATCACCTACCTACCTACCTACCTACCTACCTACCTATCTATCTATCTATCTATCTATCTATCCATTTATCCATTTATCCATCTATTTATCTGTCCATATATCATATTTCTATGCTGCTATCTGAATAGCAGTGGCTATTCAAGGGGAGAGGATGGTTCAGCAGTTAAAGACATTAGCTTGTCAGTTGGAAAGGTGACAGCCAGGGTTTCAGATGGGGTGAGCTCCGGTTCCTTGCCTCAGCTCCTGCCTACCTAGCAGTTCGAAAGCATGCAAATGCTTTGGTGGGAAAGTAACAGTGTTCTATGTGGCCACATGACCACAGAAAAGTCTTCGGACAATGTTGGCTCCCTCATCTAAGAGATGGAGATGAACACTGCCTGCTAGAGTTGGAAATGACTACCTTTACCTTATCTGAATAGTTATGAAAATTATCAAATATCCTAATTCGACTTTGGGGTATATTTTAACTAGGGCTCTCAAAACTTCAACATAGTTTAAAATGCTCAACTCACCTAAGTAACTTTGGGCAGTTTACAATGTCATAATAAAATCATATAAATACATGAATAAAATATAAATTAAAAACAGGTTAAAACTTCATGTGCTTCTTCTTTAACTTTTTAGCATATTTGCTGCCCAGGGCTCCCTACTTCAAATGGCAAAGGAAAAGTTGGCTATCTGCAGTTCAAGATCACTCTGATTGTGATTATCAAAAATCGGCCAGAAGGAATCTGATGGCAGCTATTCTAACTAACAACTGTTATTAAAAGCTGTAACCTTTACAAGCCACAGCTTACTTCATCAGATGCATAGATGAAGTGGATAGATTGACATAGGATTTAAACTGGGATAAAGTGGGGAGGACAAGAGGGTGAAATCCAGTTAGTTTTGCAGATGCAGGTTACATATTAGATAGATTACAAGTACCTTATCAATTAACATTTGTAATATGTTAAAAACATAAAGTGTGTTGGAAAAGATGCTGCTAAAGTTTATCTGATTTTTTTTGCTACCATAGACTGATGTGATTCTCCTCCTACAGTTTATACAAAAATAGTCCTTAAGATATGCCACAGATTTGAGACAAGAACCATACAAACACAAATATGAATCTGAAGATGCCATTTTAAAAATCCCCCCAGAAAACAGGTAAAAATGAAAAATTTCAATCCAACCCAACTGTATGATGTAGTTGCTGTCTACTTCGCAATATCACTTATATCCACTCAGCTCTTTAATTAATGTGAAGCACAGCCTCCACTCCCAAATGCTCTATCCAGTGGATTTTTTATGTATTATGTCCTTTGGTCTTTTTCTTTTTAAAAGACACTTTTAATATTTTAAGCAACTTGGTAATATGCACAGAGAATTCTGGTTATTGACAGATTAGTAGACTGAATGCTTATCACCCTGCATACCAAGACATTCATTTTCTAGATTCCTACTCTAGAGAAAATCCATTCCCAGCCTATGGTGAACTAGAATATAAAGCAGTGAGAAGGATTAATATTTCATTCAGGGGAGCATGAAGAACATGACACCAGATGTTGTTGGCCAGAATCAGTGTTTCAATGAACAGGAAGAAGTAGAATATTGGGGTGACAAGGGGAAACACTAACCGTGTGACAGTCATAATGAGAGAGATCAAAAAGAAGGAACTAACCACAAAGCACTTTTTCTGCTGCAGCTAATTTGCTACCTCAGCTTGTCAGTTAATTTTTTTTCTCCTTAGGTATTCATTTAGAAAAGCTTTGCTTCTGAAAGCTTTGCTGAGATTTTGTTAATTGCTTTGAACAGAAGCTATGGAAAGACCAGACTGATGGTTTTCCTCACATCTTGCACCCCTCTGTACTGTTGCTGAAAGGGAAATCTTTAAAGTATGTCTTAAAAGGCATTTGATGGCTGTAGCTTTTAACACAAAGCTAAAATTAGATTCTCTGATTATAGCACTGCCTCTTGCACTGTGGTATTTTCTGTTCCCCTAATAGATGAAGGGAGAAGTTATAAATCCTGGGCTTAAGTTCCTTCAGAAGTGGCTTCCATGGAAACCCTTTTGGCAAACTTTTAAAAATGTTTCTGACATATGAGTTTAAGCAAGAAAGTTTGATATGTGTCATTCCTATATCTAAAAGTAGTTAAATGAAGTTTTGTCTTGTTAAAGTCTACTGTTAGAAGTAGGCAGCAAGATCTTAACAAACAGCAGCATGATCATGCCAGTGAGGGTTTGGATAACTAGAATGATATAATAGGTGATGTTACATTCTGGTGCTTTCATCATTTGGTTGCCTCTGAGTATCAAGTGCTTCCCTGTGCCGTTGTTAGTAGATTGACAGTGCCTTCCTTAATCTCTGACAGAGGGAATAACATTAGGAGCCAAAGACTTTGACACTTGTGTCCACTTCACCTCAAACATTTCATCCAGTCGTGGGAATGGAGTGAGAATGAGATGATTTCTGGCTGCAGGACTTAGAACTTCACATGATTCTGATTAATGCTGCATGCAGCTGATACAAATTTTAGTTGGGGCTTTAAGGTCATGGATAGTAGGTCCAACATGGGAGGGAGAGCAGCC
>NW_015386741.1:620785-636305 GCF_001527695.2 Protobothrops mucrosquamatus | reverse complement strand
TACTACCTTTCCTTTCTTTTGTCACAGTCATTCTATTTCAGTTCGCAGGTCTTTGTATTTTGTTACCTTCTCCAATTCCTTCTCATCTATTCTGCTGACAACTGTTAAGTCTGGCATATTATGCAGCCAGTGTCTGATTGTTTGAATGCTAAAGTCCCAGAGCACACTCTGATTATAAATCTTACATCATCTGACTTAACCAATTTCTTCTGCACTTGCGGGCTGATGAATCATCTGATAAGATTTCTTGAGCTGAAAACAGACCAAACTGGACAATCTCCAGCTTAATGTCTAACATGCCTTTGGCTCATACGACTTATAGATGTCTGTTTCCTAGATTCCTGTTCTACTGTATTCAGTAGAACTATAAAAATTGAAGCAAGTTTTTGTGGAAAATCTGCTCTGAATGCAAATACTCCAGACTTTGCCTTTAGCATCTTCAATTAATGTCCAAGAATGAAATCCTGACGTTATTGTCAGCCAATGCAGACAATTCTACTACACAGACCATTTGTCTAGCTCAGTTACTAGTTCTAATTAACATGCTTTGACTTCAGTTCTTCTAAGCCTCAAAGCAACGTGGCCATTTGCAAAGGACTGTGATTCGCCTGCAGGTGTAAAGTTGATGGTCGCTATTTTTACTCATGCCACGATGTTTAAATTATTAACTATATGTAATTGAACTGTAATTATAATTCATTCTCTCTGAAATTGTATGCAGACATGTGCATAATTTAGTGACTTAGCACATTTAATTAAGATGGAAAACTACGTAAAGATGCTTAAGTGAAAGAGCAGTCAAAATAGAGCAATTGGAAATGATAGATGTGGTAGGTCAATATGTGGGACATGTGTTTGCATTATACTCAAATAGCTCAATCATAATCATCAATTAATTAAATGTTAATGTCATTTAATCCCACATACAATTCATTTGTCCTAATGCCTATGGTATTTACTGGTTTTGGTTGATATACTGTACATCGACTCTCAGAATTATCATTTTTTGATCTATGCGTCCATCTCTCTCTCTCTCTCTCTCTCCTCTCTTTATATTTTCAATAACCCTGAGTTTGGCAATGTCCATCTGAGAATCAATGCTCAAATTGTCTTAAATTCAATATGTTGATCAACATTTATTTAGTGCGATGTTCTTTTGAGACCGGCGTTATTCCTTTTCACTGTAATAACTTTTTCCTTTCTCGTTGTCTCCTCTGGGTCTCATTATCCAACTCAGCTGGCAGGGCTCCTGCTTTAATTGGTAGATCTTGGCTATGTTTCTAGGCATTAAGGCAAGGACTCAAAGGTCAAAAAGTGCTGCCCTTAGAGCTGACAACTGGTATAGATTTTCAGCGGTCACTTCTGAATTGTCACCTCTTAGCTGGGTCTTTGCCCAGATTCTGGATTGGATATTGAATGCCGGAGAACTGTGAGCTCAATTACAGCCTTACAAGGTGATCCAGAACTATGATAACTATCAAGTTCTTCTAGTGCTGGCTAATTGTTTAGGGAGTATGGTGGACGTGGCCAGATTACTCTATGGACTTATCCATACATTCCTGGATCTGCAGCAGGACCATGCCCTGCTAAACATTTTTTATGCAACACCTTCTCACATCTCTAGCCCACAGCTGGGACAGTCTTTAATAACCAGGTTGTAATGTTTTTTCCTCTTCTTCTGACACAGTTCTGGCTATGGATTTGAACTAGCATGTTTCAATAATAGTGTGGTTGTGGACACATCAGAATAGAATCTGTCCAGCAACTGTTTTTCTCTTTTGAATGTTGTGTGCATGTTTCTTTCCTTCCAGTGGCTTGGACTGTTCCTCCATGGCATTTGAGATCACTTGGTCTTGGGCTGCGGGACAGACTGGACACCTTGTTTCCTCGGAGACCTCTGCCCATGCAGTGCCAGACTGGCACTTTCAAAACACTTGTCAGATCTTATGCATGGTGCTCATTCTTTTGCAAGAGCATCGAATATCTAGTGAAGAACCAAGATGAACATCTTCAGGGAGAGAGACCGGTGTCTAGCAAATTGATTGAAAACAGGAAAGAGAGACAGGTTATGCCCACTGCATGCTGATAATTTTTATCACCATTGGGGTCATTCTGTTTCTGCCAAGGTTTTTTAATTTTCTTAAATTTAAAAAAAGAATAATTTTTTTTAATACGTTTTTGTGGAGGACTCACCATTTTGTCTAACCATTCTGGCTCCATGCCTGTATACAGATTACGAGGTAATCCAATTTACAGGTAGTTCTCAACTTATTACCACAATTGGGGCCATAATTTTCATTGCTACACAAGGCGGATGTTAAGTGAGTCTTGCCTGATTTTACCCCTGGATTTGTTTAACAATCATATGTTTCAACTGCAATGACTTGCTTAGCCACCAGAAAAAAAAAAAGCTTTCCCCATTGACTTTGCTTGTCAAAAACTATCTGGGAAGTTCGCAAATGGCAATGTTGGTTGTAAGCAAATTTTGATCACAGACAGTGGGGATGCTGCAACATTTATAACTGTAGGGATCTGTTGTAGATCACCTTTTCAGTGCTGTGGTAACTTTGGACAGCCACTACACTAATGGTTGTCAGTCAAGGACTGCCCGTATTTCCAGGTGCTGCCAGCCACAAGGACAAAAATGGACTTGCTGCCAGCGCTGCCCCTTCCCCCTAGATAAGGATGGAGCTCAGTCATTCTAGATCTCCTCCATCTGTTCCAATCATGCCCTTTCTAACACCCTCGCGATCTTTCAGTAAAGCCACTTTGGGATGTGAGTTTAGCATAGCAATAGCACTTAGACTTATATACCACTTCACAGTGCTTTACAGCCCTCTCTAAGCGGTTTACAGAGTCAGCATATTGCCCTCCAACAATCTGGGTCCTCATTTTACCGACCTCGGAAGGATGGAAGGCTGAGTCAACCTTGAGCTTGGTGAGAATTGAACTGCCGAACTGCTGGCAGCTGGCAGTCAGCAGAAATACTGCATTCTAACCACTGCACCACCATGGCATGCTTTCAGAAGAGTAAAAAGCAGCTCCGTAACTGTCAATCAGGCAACCTGACAAGGAGTTAAACATGCCATTCCAAATACCCACTTACTCCTGCCTCAATCTGCTCTACCAATATTTGGGAAGGTTTTCTTCCCATCAGGCAATGAACGGTTAGATTGGTTAGAAGATGGGTGGCTATACATAACGGCTTTAGATAAACAAAATAAATAAGAAACAAACATAGGCAGTTTTGCTTCATCATTTGCTTTCCTTAAATTGATTATATGCCCTCAATTTGGTGTCAGCTCTTAGTGTCCAGGAGGATCTGTCCTCTATTTTGGTCTTCTGGGTCTTCCAATGGTACAGCCATTGCCATTGTGATGGAATCTGTCCACCTTGCTGCTGGTCATCATCTTCTACTCTTTCCTTCTACATTTCACGTCATTAGATTCTTCTCTAGAGAGTTTTCCTTAAAACAGGACATTAAAACCACATGGACACACCAGTTGCCAGCTTGCTTACTATAGGAGAATAGGACAAGCCACAATTTTATGCCAGCAAACATTTATGACAGGATTAGTGGATGGCTGTGCTATCTTGTAGAAAATGTTACATATCTAGATTGAAGTTGTGTATGGGAAGCCTTTGTTAGCACAAGGCTTTCTAATGTATTGAATTACTCCAACCTTTGTTATATGTACATCTCTAAAAGGAACAGTTGCCAAAACCTGCACGTTTTCACCTGCACCATAATGGCTGATGAGGTTGTTCGCTGCTGATTGAAAGATACTTTACACATGCTTAGATGCAGTCTTTTCTGTAGCTTTATATAGAGACTGAGCTGCAAAACATATTCTCTCTATTGAGCTTGCCAGCAAAAGTAAATTATGAGTTTGGGGAGATGATTTTTATCATAGACTAAATCCAGGGAGTCTAAGAGCACAATAGTTCATTCTATTTCTACAATAAATTTGTTTTAATATTTACTATTGACTATTTTATTATAGGTTAGAAAACTGGGAATTACCTGACAGATAAAGAATATGAAAATGACAAACCCGAGCAAATAATTGTTATCATTTGATTGGTGGTGCCCCCTCCTTCTGGCCTTTCTTATCCCATCTTTGTATAACACAATTGATGCTTCAGACTATAGCCTGCACTGTGATTTCGCATTTACACAAATGCACTTGTTAATTCCCAGTACAACTCTGAACAATCATAGAGTATATTCTGCCTTGAAAACATTGAATCACAAGCTCACCTCTGTTTTACTTAAGTTTCACCCGTTCATTGATTGGCTTCTAACATTTATCACAAAAGTTGCATTACTAGCTATATCAATGTGCTATTTCAAGATGCCATTTTGAAATATTTAGTTCAGAGACTGGTTTAATAAAGAAAAAGGCCTATTTCTAGGCCAGGGGTAGGCAACCTTGGCTCTTTCATGACTCGTCCATTCTGGGCCTGGGCACCAAAAACTAGCTACCGGTTCTGCTGAAGTGGTGCGAACCAGCTGAATCCCATCACTGCCTAACCTGATATGAAATGTCTACAGGTAAACAACCAAGCTCAAAAGAAAACCTAGCCTTTTCTTCCTACTCTTACCTCAACTGCTACTGCCACCAATGCTGGCTTGTGTTCTTAGCAGTAACTTTTCAACTTCCTTTCTATCTTTCTATCTTCCTTTCTAACTTTTCAACTTCCTTTCTATCTTCTCCTTTATTCTATGTACAAATCAAAACATCCAAAACCCAAATATTTCACTACACGCACTTGTAGAGATCAAAACTTCCAAAACACAAACATTTTAGTTAAGGCCCAGAGAACTCAGGTCATGCATGGGGCATTTTTGCAGATACTTTAACAGGTGCATACTGTCTTTTAAGGCTCAAGTAAACCCCAATTCTCTGTCTCTGAATCCAGAGATCAGGTTTTTGTAATACCACTCAGAAAATATGACATACCTGGGAAATGTACAAGCACTTGTGCATACAGACAGCATCATTGGGCGGGGGAGGGGGTTCCACAATAATGAAACCCTTGCATGGCCTGAATGGAAGAGAACATGCAAGGAGTGTGGGAAACAATCGGCAGGGCAAGCAGCCATATTTTGTATAGTGTTTCTGGACTTTCCAGAAACATAGGTTGGCTAACTTGAAAGCAATGTGGGGGGTGGGGTGAAAGGCAGATCATTGTGGCAAGCCGCTCTTGTTGTTTCTTAAATTACTTCACTTTTTATGCCACTCTCCATGGAGTGTCTTGTGATCTACTAAGTGTCTATATGCAGCATTTCCTCTTGAATGCATGGCAAGTTTCTTCCCCACAAAAATGCCTGCAGGGGCTAGATATCGTACATGTAAATGAATCCACTTCATTGATGCGATTTTTGGTTTGAAAAGAGGTTTGAAAAGCCCGTGTGGATTGCATAAATAGCCTAGTCCTGAAAAACACATTCCAAATGTTTCTTAGCAACTATTTCCTGTCATGATTTGCAAACATGATGAATAGCATTTTCCACAAAACAAACAAACCCCAGTGACTTCTCTGGACAGCACCTGCTTAATCATGTCCTTCCACACATGTCAACATTTGGTCTCTCCCCTCCCCGCTTCAATTTCCCATGCAAACATCCCTAACGGTGAACTTACTCTTTTCAATGCTTCACTTGAAATGCCAAGACGGAGTATCCATGCAGAACGTTATTAGATTCTTTTTATGGACTAACCTAGACAGAAGCAGCAACGGCTCAATAAAACAGTTAGGTGGCCTTTGAGAATTGTCAGGCTGAAGGTCTTTGCTTCTCCATCAGAACTCCCTGCCGCCATCCATTTCGAGGGCTTGCCGCTTTTCCAGGGCTGTTATTAGTACAAAGTAGAGAGGCTACAGAAAACCATTAGAATTGGTCAGCTTTGCCACCATAAAAGGTTCTGAAGAGTAGTGGGAAGCTGCCACCTAGAGTAGTGCTGAGTGATGGGTTGAGGGCAAGGTGCTCTCCATTGCTCTGGCTTGCACAGTGAGGAGCTCTTGTCATAAAAGATTAAGTGGGCCTGGGCCTTTGGAAGTCCACTTTGAAAAGGCCAACCGTTGATGGGATGGGGCTTTCACTTAGAACTCCTCACATCAATTTGCCAGCCAGCTCTTTTGTCACAAATGCACTCTCTCTCTCTCTCTTTTTTTTTAATCTCCAAGCCAGCAATTCAGGAGGGAAAAAGCACTTTGCAAGGTGTCATAGTTTGCCTAACGGCCCCAAGCTGCTACTGCTGATGGTGCTGCTAGCATATCAAAACGACTCATCCCTTTGCTTTAAACAGAGTGTATGTGGGAGAGAGAGAGAGAGAAAGGGAGAGAGGCTGTTTATCATTACAGTGTTATCCTTTATTTATCTAAGGCATGGCTAGCCAGGCTTCAACGGAATGTTGGAGATCAACACAGAAATTGCAAACAATGAATGCAAAAAAAAAAAATAATAAAAAAATCCCATATTTACCTGAAAGGAGGATAACCCTGACCTGATAATCTTAATCATTTCCACTCCAAAGGCTGCATACATAGAAAAACATAGGAAACACATTGCATAAACATAGCAAAAAATTCTCTGAACGTTTTGTTACCAGGCTAGGTAACATCTTCAGCTGAGTGAAGGGGATGTCAGTGTCAGTGTTCTTCTGTTTATAAGGGCTTCAGGTGTGGATGCGTCAAATGAGGGTCTTGTGATGGGTCAGGTGTGAGTCATCAGTGAGAATCTTATGATGGGTCTTGTGATGGGGAGGTTATATCAGGTCAGGGACATTGAGAGGTGAACTGCTGGTGGGAGGGGGCTTGCATGGATTGGTTGAGGGTTGGTTGAGGGTTGGTGCTGTCTCTGGTTGGCTTTGCAGTTGATTTAGATTCTGAGGAGTTCATAGGCTGGTTGTAGGTTGATGTGTCTGTTGATGGAATTGCTTATGGCATGCCAAGCTTCGATGAACCCATGAGCATGGAGGATGGTAGTGTGACCGATGATTTTTGTGTTGCTCCAATTTAACTGGTGTTGTTTGGTGCCGGTGTGGGTAGAGATTAAGAATTTGGGATTATAGTGTATGACTGCCATTGATATGATGTTTGTCCCGCGTAGAATTGGTTGCAATGGTTACAGTTGATTTTGTAGACTACATTGTTTCTTTCATCCTTCTGAATCTTGTCTTTGGTTCTGGATAATTCCTGGAAAAGTGTGGCTGTGGGTTTGTGGGCTATTGCTATTCCTAAGAATGATCCAAAATCCAAAAATTTTCTTGGCAAGTTTTTTTTCCAGAAGTGGTTTGTCATTGTCTCCTTCCCAGGACTGAGACCGAGGGACTGGCCCAAAGTTAGCCAGCTGGTTTTGTGCCTAATGCCTCCTCCTGATTTTTAGCCTGTTGCCTTGACCACCTCATCAAACTGACTCACTCTATTATAATTAATTGTTTATAAAATTTCTACCCCTTTTATAAAATGTATCAATCAACCATTTCCATACGCCAATCACTTCCTCTTCTGCATATGAATATAAAATCGCAGATGCAAATACACAATCACATGCTTCTTGAGAAACACACACACACAAAAAAAATTGTGATGCAAATGGAATAAGGACTAGGAGCCACTGAACTAGGAAGTGAAGAAAATGGAAGGAAGGGGGAATAAAATAACGAGGGCAGGATTGTCTAATCTTGGTAAGACCTGTGGACTTCAACTTCCAGAATTTTCCAGCCAACATAGCTGGCTAATGAATTCTGGGAGTTGAAGTCTACAAGTCCTAAAGTTACCAAGTTTGGAGAGCCCTGGATTAGGAGAAAAGGTTATTGGACAGAAGGTAAAAGAAAAGAGAGACCATGTTTAGACAATAAGGAAAAGGGTGAAATTCACCAGGCAAACGTTCCCTCCCAACCAACAGTTAATCTTCAAGTTTACAGCCATTTGTATCTCTATCCATTCACTGGTGCGTCCTCTTCCTTTTAGCAGACTTGGAGGTGCACACATATCCATTTCAAAGGAAAAATATTTGTGACTGGGAGGAAACATCCTCACAGAGTGAAAAGCAATGTAAACATCTCCACTTTAAATTATCTAAAGCAGAGATCCCCAGCAGGGACTGGTTCCGTGGGAGAGAGGTTTTTCCACAGACCAGAAGGCATGTGGTTTTATGTGCTGCCTGATTTGCTTGTTTGTGTAGGCTGGTTGCTCGCATGCTGCGGCCCGGTACTGATACCACGGACCTGGGGTTGGGGACCCCTGATCTAAAGGACCTGGTCAAATAAAACAGTTTATACTTTGTGCTAAAAAGAAAATACATGATGTCAAGACAAGTAATGGGAAATTGATGAAAGGGACTTAGGCTTAGGAAAAGGCATGGAAAATGCATGAGTTACAGGGTGACCTGCAAGGGTGACCTAAATATGATTTAAGATAACTTCACCCTAGTTCTTCTAAACTCAACAAAACTATTGAGTTCAGTTCTGATGTGGCCATTCAAAAATTGCTTGTTCCTGATTTACCATAAATGCAGTTCCAATAAAAATAGTTCCAATTCCAGTCTTCAGTTTTAAAGTCTGGAATGGTAAAGAATAAAATTAAAGGATGATTGATTTACATAGGTTTAACTAGGTTTGATTTACATAGGTTTAACTTTTCTAGAATATCACACTTCTCCGCACATTTACATTTTCTAAACAAGCAAGGCCACCAAAATAATTCAAAAGCTTTCCTCTTTATGGTGCTTGATCTAAGTGATTTGCAGGAGCGTCGTGTTATATAGACCTAAAGGATCACATGCTGCATCAGAGAGTTTCCAAGTGCCCTTGCTTGAAATAAACTGATTGCTGCAGTTTGTACATTTTTAACATATAATCTTACTCAAGAATATAATCTTACTGAAGAACCGAACAAGAAAAGAGATGGGGTCTCTTCAAGCCTGCCTTAATCCTTGTTATTCATGAAAACTCTGTTGTCATTGGTTGTTTATTTATAAATAATCTAGGTTGCCTTTTTCTACTTTGGTGGATTTCTAATTATGATAGATACATCTCTCATCATGCCTATTAGCTTGCTACCACAGTATGATGAATAGAGCACATCTGGAGACTAACTACATTAGCACTTAAATAGACAAATTATAATGTTTGAAGGGTTGGGGGACTACGACCCCCTCCCCAATTATCTCAAGGACAGTTCAAAGTTTTCCAGGACATTTGAGGATTTCAAAAGTGGATGGGACTATGATTGGAGAGGAGAGGTTTTAAGGAAAGAAGTGAAGTTCTGAAGTTTGTGCAAGAACTAAGGCATTCAGTTCACCCTTCAATATTCTCTCCATCTTTCCAAAGCAAAAGGGCAATTTGTCTAGTTGTGTTGAGCCTGCAATCAGAGGGCTGGTGTACAGTATACAGAAGCTGAGGTACATTATTTTCATATATTATTGCTTAAAGGTCCTCTTGAAAAAGGATTAGATTTTAAAAAGTGGAAAAAGAAGTTATGCTTGGGAGAAAACAATTAATGGCAGCCGAATGGAAAATGACTGAAGGTCAATTAATGTATTACCGTCTTAATAAGAAAATTAATCTCTAGAACATTAGCCTCAGAACATTGTTATTGTTGCTAATTATGTTGATGACATATATTCTGGTTGGAATTTATCTATTTTCAGTGATATGTCAGTTTCTCTGCATCACTATATTACTGAAGGTCAAACTATAATGGAACATTAATAGAACAAACCCAAATCCTATCAATAAGTGTTGCCTATTTTTACACTTCAAGGATATTGTTGTTAATAACCATCCTTTTTAAAAACATCCTCTGAGGAATCCAATAAACATGAAAACTAACCTCTTATTGAATTTGGATCTTAAGAAATATGTTTAATATTTTAAACCATTTTGCCATTGATTGGCTAATATAGGATACTTCAGCTCTTTACTTTTCTTGCAGATGACAAATATCCACCTTAGTGCTAATCTTTAACAGTTTAAGTATTGCAGGTTTATGATTAATGTGGGACTTTTAACTGCTACTGACACATCTGGGCCAATTGTGAATCAAGAAATATTTGGTTGTAATATTCTCCCATTTCACAGTTTTAGATCATCCAGATTCCTCTTGCAAATAATTTAAATACCATGAAGATTTGGTTGCCAATGAGTTGATATAAAATTTAATATCTTGGATTGCTCATGACTTTAAAGGGGGGAAAGGCAGTTTAGTTATTGTAGATAAATTGGGATTATCCCAGTGTCAATTTGTTAGGTGAATTTCCAATCCCCACAAAGAGGCAAATTATTTGGTTCTATTGTCCTCACTGCAACACTCACATCTAGGAGAGCAGTATGTGGTATCAAAATTAAAGGCAGATGTCCTGACTGGATCCAGGTGGATCCTGAATTCCTTAGCCAATCTGTCTGCAGCTCCAGGCGATCATCATCAGACATGTCAAACTCATGACGTAGCGGCACTTTTTCCCCATTGCCGGCAAGGGGTGGGCGCAGTTTTCTCTTGACGCCTCCGGCCTGTGGCCGGCACTTTGACACCCCTGATCTATGGGAGATCCATTCCAGCCTAACAACAACAAAACTGAATGTTTTGCAGATACCTAACATCTGTCCCTCTTTGTGTGCATGGATAATCTATGATTTCAACAAAAATCCTAAAGTCCTTTTCCAATCAGCATCATCTTCTCCCCTCCTGAAAATTATAATAACAAAGGTAATAAACTGCAGATAACCATTGTTGCTATGAAAACCAGAGGTATGCAATATTTGGATCTAAAGTGGACAATCCCCTCCAACATGCAATATATACGGTAACATGGTTCTTCTACCCCCCCCCCCACAACCTATCTCTCAGTTGCTCGTTTTATTAAGCTTGCACAATAAATAGCTCTGTAGGTTCAGGACATTATGCATTTGGCTGTCAGATGGCATTAAAAATTGTGACTGCTGGGGGTGAAAATGGAGAGAGGAGAGAACAGAAGCCTACTGAAGTATGTAATAATATAACATGTATTACGCACACAAACACACTGTAATGCTAATGACACACTAATGAGATAAATGCATTGTTTTCAAAGCTTGTGTTTGAAGTGTAAATCTGCCTCTATTAAAGGCTTTGCAGCAGAGCTGAGCAAACTTAGAATTGTTTTAGGTTCAGTGGTTTGTGAGAATGGGCAGGGGGACAGGATGCTGTTAGATACTTTGGAGGGAGATTTAAATTTTCAGTGGTGATTTACTTCATTTTGATTTTTTTGTGGATGTATGATTTTTTCTTCCTCCTTTCCCTTTCCCTTTCCTTTGGCTTATTGAGGATCATAAATGCATTGCAGCTCATGAGTGTTGCCTACGTCAAAAATGTGCCGTGGATTTCCAGCAAATTATCACCACTCATTTGCACATTCCAAAGAGGTTCCAGAGATCACAAAAATAGGATTTGGAAGCTCACTGCCTGGAAGCTACAGGTTCCTGCCCTCAGGAAAATTGGCTTTATTTATTCACAGTTATGCAATAGGTTGATATCCAATCTGAAATATAGAATTTGGGTCTTTTAGGGTCTGATCCTCTTTAATGGATCTTGCTGCTTCATATGCAGTCTTCGTGAATGTTTCTTTTCATGTGAAATTCACTTCTATGGACTTCAAAGAGTTGAGAGAATAACAGAGGAGAAAGAGGAGAAGGAGAAGGAAAGAGAAGGAGAAAAAAAACCAGGGAGAAAGAAGATATAGCAACACAGTAGGGGATACTGTAAGTGTAAGGCTAAGCAAAATGATTAGCTGTGGTAGAGATCAAAGAGTGCAGCTTTATGACTTGAAAAGTTTGCTTGTTTTATTGATCGTAAAATAAAATAACTTGTTTGTTCTGGAATAAACCATCTAAGGTAAAACCAAAGCAAAAAAGAAAAGAAAAGATAATTTGGTGCTTTCCAAAGCCCCAAACTAATAATTCTCGCTTCGGCTGAATCATAGGCCAAAGCTTCTTGGCATATTGTAAGGGCGTTCATCCTACTAAAGAAAAGAGATTACAGTTATCAGCTTCTTTAACCTTGTGCCAGTTTAAATAACATGTAACACAAATCTCATGCTGGTCTGTGCTACTACTATTTCTTTAGTTCATATCATAGCTTTAAGGCTATTAAAGCGAGGCTTGTCTAGAAATGATTTTTAAAGAGCTCTAGTATCCAGAGTTTTGCCAGTATTACTATTTCTTCTACTTTGGAATGCTTTCATATGTTCCAACATTTTCCTACCATGAGCAAAAGTTCAAACATCATTTTGCTGTCTTTCAAGGACTAAGGTTAGCCAACAGAATCAAAGAAGGACAAATCAATAGCAAGCAAGGAGGGCAGGTGGAAAAATCTATTTCTAACACCCAATGTCAAAATTAAAATTGTATTTTTTTAAGCAAGAGGGAAACAAAAAATATAAATAAAAGATGGTGCTCTCTTAGCTAGAAAGAGCTAACTAGAAGTTGTTACAATGCCATAAGAGCATTCCAGAGAAAAGGCTACTTCTTGGGTTTGGTAACGGTTATTAGCTTTTCTATTTTCTTATATTCTACCCTGTGCTGGCACTACCAATCCTCTACCTGTATAATTTAGCATTTTCTACTTCATAACTCTAACACTAAGGGAAAGGTAACTCATTCTTTGCCACATGGAAAACCAAACGTTGGTAGTAATAGTACCACCACCCAGAACCTTCTAAATATGCTTTTCCTGATGATTTTGTATATAGTATAATAAAATAATCTATATACTCCACTTAATTTTTTAAAATATCAACTTAATAAGACTTAATAAGATTTAATAAAAAAAAATATGCTGGGAAATCTTTCAACTAAATTGACTACTCTTCCACCAGCAAGGTGTTGAGAGTACAATCCCGATGCATTCATTCAGTTATTACAATCTTTTCTATATGAAGATCAGATGAATTCATTATTTCCCCTGATTGTATCCCAAGAGATTATTGATTGGTACTTGATAACAGGAGCATATTACATCCTTATTGTAATCTTTGCTGGTTGCCAGCTGCTTTATGAACTAATAGAAGAGAATATTTGTAATTCTGGGTTGAATTGTAGGCTCCTTGGTGTTCTCTAAGCTTGGTTGCTTTCTTGCAAATGTTCCATTGCCCAACTAGGTAACATCATTAGTGCTAGAAGGAAGGCATAATTCAGGGTCTTGATACCAGCCTTTAGGATCCTAAATAGCTTAGGAATTGTCTATCTGAAGGATCAGAATTGAAGCAATATGGCCAGACATCAAGAGCAGCAGGAGAGGCTCTCTTCAAAACCTTTCATATGGCCACTGAGGAGGAGGACTTCTGTTATATTATTTCCAAGCTATGGAATATATTTCCTCAGAGTTGTGTTTGCTCCTGTTCTTTCTACAGTTAGCTTTGCCAGAAGACTTGTCTTTAAGTGAAGTCTCTTTAAGTGAAGTTTGAGATGAGCTGAGCAGGGACTAAAACTGCTTTTTTTTATATTTTATGTGTCTTTGTGTGGTTGTTATTGCTATGAATAGTTACTTCGTTATCTCACTTCTCCTCCTCCCAATGCAGAACTACTAATTCATGTTCATAGGAACATGAATCTAGATCTCCCAAGTTTTGTCCTAGCACTCCAACCAATATTGATGTATGCAAATTGTTTTGGAAATCAATATTCAAGCCACATCCCTCTAATTTTATTCTCTCGTGATGGAGCGACACAGCTATTTATAGAGTTATATTTGATTATACAGATTTAATAGTTGCAATTTGATTTGTTCCAATAAAATACGCCTGTGGAAATACATAAGTAATGTACTTTTCCTTATTGCCTAGATTTGGCAACTCTCCAACTTAGCAAAGGTCTGGAGAAGCCAGGAATTTTTGTCTGTCATATTAACTATGGACCTGTCCTGATTTAGTAAAGATGTGACACACATGAGAAGAACACAAGATCTGGTTTTTGTCCTGGCGTAAATGTGACATGAAGTAGAGGGCATTGAATTTCACCCCCTGTCACTGATAGATCACTCTCTGATTGCTATGGAGTTTTGTGGTGTTACCCCTGCAACACTCCAATGGGGAAGCGTCTTTTAGATACATGGACGTTATACTTCTTGCTGGTTTTCAGAGGGCTCTTGGGTGGTTTCCTAAGGCTTTGGCATGCAACTCAGCCAAAACTCAAGTTGCCCACTAGAATAAAGAGATATCTTGGCAGGTTGTACCAGGTTGTACCAGAGCAGCATCTCCCTGTTCTTGGCTCCATGCATCCCCATGGTTTATGGAAGAGTTTGGGGAGATGAATTAGCTGAGAACATGCCTACAACATTGCTTGATCAGTTCAAGCAAGTTACAGTTGTGATTCAAGTGGCAAAAAAAAATTGTCATTGTTGCCTCAACTGAATGTCAGCTAATAGTCCTTCTAAAGAAGAATGTTCCCTAAACCCAATTGAAAAATTGCTCTGAATAAGTTTTGCAACATTTTGCAGACAACACTATATAAATCTGAGAGGAGCCCAGTTGGACAATGGCAATGGAAATGACTGTGCCTTCATCTTATGCTTTGAGATCGTCTTGAAGTTATAAGATCCAAGAAACTGGACAAGGTCCTCTGCAGAGTTGGTCCCACCATGTCTCTCTTGAACCCCTGTTCCTCTTGGTTGCTGAAGACCTCTGATATAGCAAGAGGTTGGATCCAATGCAAACACAGAAATATGTTTTGGATAGGAACTTGTTTTGTGATGTCACAATGCATGTTTGTCATTTTGACCATAATTCAGCATGCTGGGAATGCCCCTAGCTATAAGATAGTGAGGGTAAGAATTGTGTCTCAAAAAAAAAGGTTTCTGAGAGTTTCAAAGGGAAGGAAAATGAGATATGCTGTGAATATTCAATAGCATTCTATTCCCTCTGGGCAACTGTATTTTCTAGCTCTTGTGAGATATGATTCAAGGAAATGATTCAAGAGAAATCCCCTTCCTGAGTAGAAAATTATAAATAACATTTCTTCAGTTGATTCAAAACTATGCACTGTTAGGTATGGTCAAGAGCCTTGTGCCTTTTTTTTCATGGCCCTTCGAAATTGCAGCGACTGTAATCAATAACATAATGTTTTTGGATGAGTGGAGCCAAAATGCTTACTTTTCAAGCCAAAAAGGATAAAACAGCCTGATTTGGGACAAGAGCCTTCAGGGGAGTTTAAAGAATCCAGATTTACCTTGCCAATAAAACCTCCACAAAGCAGACTGATGACGCTGGCCTGCCTGCTCTGGAGTTGTTCAGATCCTTATTTAGGCTACTGTTTGGTGGATAAAACTAGCATCAAATACCAGATCATCCATTGCACATATAGACTGTCTTTCAAAGTTGAAGGTGATAGCTGACATTGAATCTCATTCCTGCATATATATTAATGAGTAATAATCTGTCCTCATCCTGGGTATCAAAAAATGGGTGATACTGTTTTCTCATTATCCTGAGCCCAGTCAATTAGGCCAGCATTCCCCAACCTTTCTGGCTTTGCAGACCAGC